>NW_008707797.1:533958-577499 GCF_000327385.1 Lottia gigantea | reverse complement strand
TACGAGAGTTGTCGTAAATTAACTTTTTGAAATAGATATCCGGGTTCAAATGTTACGTTCAAACAACCCTAAATTATTTTCTTACTGTCTTAAATCATCAGGTACACGGCTAGTAGACAACTGTATTAGTTATAGGCTAAACCCTCTATAATATAATATAATATTCAGGGTCCATCGTTAGTCAATAACTATACTACAGGGTTAATATATGATTTATTTTTCTTTCTAAGGTCGAGATATATCTATCTGTATTCAGTACTATGTTTGTTTTGAAATGTTGCACCTATTAAATATATTCATATACTCGTTACTGTCTTCTACTTTCTTTGTTTGAATTACAAACATTATTCAGGGGATATATTCCTCTAGAAATGTCCCTCATTAGCTGAGTTCTTCATAACATAACCGTGAGTCTGAATTAGAATGCCGCACAGGTACAGAGGGGACTACCATTTCGGCTTTATTGACCCAGTTTCCCCTGTTACTAATGTAGGTCTGAGGGACTGACATGGAATAGCGTCTAGTCACTCGAGTAGGACAATAAACCAAGGCCGTGTGTGATACAGACTGTGCACATTAAAGATTCCTCAACAGTTGGAAAGTGAATGTTTCTATCCAGTCAAAATTTCCCTCGTTGCACACTTGTCTACTTTGGCAATAGGACGTATAGATAATAAATTTTTTCACCATAACATTTGGCTTTAACTTTTTATTAAGATTATTATATAAATATTTCAAATCATATCGAGTAAATCTATGCCAACTCCTGTTTGTAATATATTTTGGGAGGGGTTTTATGACTGTATTAGTTAGTTACTACGCGGTTCAGTACAATATTAAACGATGTGTGATCACTTCACTCGATTTATAAAAAAATATACCTAAAGTAAAAATATGTTTATAAGAAAAACGAAATCGGTCATGGTCAAGCTGGAAAAGAAATTATTAACCAATAGTATTCATCTTTATTCAACATTGTTCGAGCGTAAAGGGCAAATCTAAAAAAGCAGAAAATCTGTTAAAATGGCGTCAATTAATGGACATTCGAGATTAAAATGGGACTATTTTAAATGACCTTAAACAGGTTAATGTTACTTCATTCCAAATAGACTTAAAAGGAAACGCCGTTAATAAATATCCACTCATTGGGTATTAAAGGGGCAGTATGAATTCTCTGAAATATAAATATGATTTATGATTAAAGTATCGCCTCCAACTCGAGTTCCCAGTATTTAATACGTCTATAAGGTGTATATATATATCACAAGAAGTTTAATCTTCCCTCAAAGCTATCTTATATATAAATAAGGAAAGAAAATATGTAATTTTGACTTCAAGCCGAATTTGATAATTGGGACATTGATGTATGATGTGGCTTTCCATTTTTCTCAGCCTGTGATGGTCCCGGAGTCGTACAGCTATTCGACTAGGGGATGTTAGGTCGTGAGAAGAGAGATAGTATTTCAGTATTAATAGGTATTGATAGCTCGAGTTTCAGAGAACTTCTCAGCTAAATTTATCTCAGAAAGTATGAGTTTGTGATTATTGGGCGAAAGAGGATAAAGGCCAGCACTGGGCCGACTCTCGGAGTCATTGATCTTGCGGATTCTAACCCACTTATCTAATCGCCAAGCAGACAACAATTCAACTCGCTATTCCAATGCCACAAAAAATATACAGTGTTCCAACACAGCTTATAGATGTACGACATTACAATAGGTTTTCACCCTCGGGCAATTTGAGTGGTAACATTGTAGGGTTAGAGTGGTAACATTGTAGGGTTAGATTGGTAACATTGTGTGGTAAGGGTGGTAACATTGTGGGGTTAGATTGGTAACATTGTGGGGTAAGGGTGGTAACATTGTGGGGTTAGAGTGGTAACATTGCGGGGTAAGGGTGGTAACATTGTGGGGTTAGAGTGGTAACATTGTTGGGTAAGGGTGGTAACATTGTGGGGTTAGAGTGGTAACATTGTGGGGTTAGAGTGGTAACATTGTGTGGTTAGAGTGGTAACATTGTGTGGTAAGGGTGGTAACATTGTGGGGTAAGGGTGGTAACATTGTGGGGTTAGAGTGGTAACATTGTGTGGTAAGGGTGGTAACATTGTGTGGTAAGGGTGGTAAGGGTGGTAACATTGTGTGGTAAGGGTGGTAACATTGTGGGGTTAGAGTGGTAACATTGTGTGGTAAGGGTGGTAACATTGTGGGGTAAGGGTGGTAACATTGTGGGGTCAGAGTGGTAACATTGTGTGGTTAGAGTGGTAACATTGTGTGGTAAGGGTGGTAACATTGTGGGGTTAGAGTGGTAACATTGTGGGGTTAGAGTGGTAACATTGTGGGGTTAGAGTGGTAACATTGTGGGGTTAGAGTGGTAACATTGTGGGGTTAGAGTGGTAACATTGTGTGGTTAGAGTGGTAACATTGTGTGGTTAGAGTGGTAACATTGTGTGGTTAGAGTGGTAACATTGTGGGGTTAGAGTGGTAACATTGTGTGGTTAGAGNTGGTAACATNTGTGGGGTTAGAGTGGTAACATTGTGTGTAAGGGTGGTAACATTGTGCCACAGGCTACTTGCATCGTTATGCAGTGTGCAATGGAGGACAATTTGCCAGATCATCAACATTGACTTGTAATTTTATATTTGGTTTCAAAATAATGAGTTTCATGTCACAACCTTAATTCAAAATCAAAGTGTGGTGCCAACAGTAGCTCGTTGGAAGACAAGAGTCTACCATAGAGTATCATAAAGGGTTCTCTCGCCGAAAAGTTTTGAACAGTAGAATGGAATTGATGACACACATTTTAGGGCAAAAACGTACAAAAATCACATTTCATTTTCATTTGTTAGAAATGTAGGGGGTTTCAATTGGGAGTACAAATCATTTTTCTGGGGAAATAGAGCTAATGAATTGAAATAGAGTTTTATATCCTACTGTTCTATATCTTATTGGACTAATGAAATGAAATGGAGTTTTATATCCTACTGTTCTGTATCTTATTGGACTAATGAATTGAAATAGAGTTTTATATCCTACTGTTCTATATCTTATTGGACTAATGAATTGAAATAGAGTTTTATATTCTACTGTTCTGTATCTTATTAGACTAATGAAATGAAATAGAGTTTTATATTCTACTGTTCTGTATCTTATTGGACTAATGAAATGAAATAGAGTTTTATATCCTACTGTTCTATTTCTTATTGGACTAATGAAATGAAATAGAGTTTTATATCCTACTGTTCTATTTCTTATTGGACTAATGAAATGAAATAGAGTTTTATATCCTACTGGTCTGTATCATATTGGACTAATGAAATGAAATGGAGTTTTATATCCTACTGTTCTGTATCTTATTGGACTAATGAAATGAAATGGAGTTTTATATCCTACTGTTCTATTTCTTATTGGGCTAATGAAATGAAATAGAGTTTTATATCCTACTGTTCTATTTCTTATTGGACTAATGAAATGAAATAGAGTTTTATATCCTACTGTTCTGTATCATATTGGAATAATGAAATGAAATGGAGTTTTATATCCTACTGTTCTATTTCTTATTGGACTAATGAAATGAAATAGAGTTTTATATCCTACTGTTCTGTATCATATTGGAATAATGAAGTGAAATATAGTTTTATATCCTACTGTTCTGTATCTTATTAGACTAATGAAATGAAATAGAGTTTTATATCCTACTGTTCTGTATCTTATTAGACTAATGAAATGAAATAGAGTTTTATATCCTACTGTTCTGTATCATATTGGAATAATGAAATGAAATAGAGTTTTATATCCTACTGTTCTGTATCTTATTGAACTAATGAAATGAAATAGAGTTTTATATCCTACTGTTCTGTATCTTATTGGACTAATGAAATGAAATAGAGTTTTATATCCTACTGTTCTATTTCTTATTGGACTAATGAAATGAAATAGAGTTTTATATCCTACTGTTCTGTATCTTATTGGACTAATGAAATGAAATAGAGTTTTATATCCTACTGTTCTATATCTTATTGGACTAATGAAATGAAATAGAGTTTTATATCCAACTGTTCTGTATCATATTGGACTAATGAAATGAAATAGAGTTTTATATCCTACTGTTCTGTATCTTATTGGACTAATGAAATGAAATAGAGTTTTATATCCAACTGTTCTGTATCATATTGGACTAATGAAATGAAACTTTTGTAATTACATCTTACATTTTTGCGCTAATGAATACACTTGACAGAAAAATGAAGGCGTTGATATTTTTTTTTTAAATGAAATATTTAATTCAACTTACAGTTTCTTGTTTCTTTTTCTTTTTTGTCACAACATCTAAAATCTCCCCGTGATAGGCATCAACTTTATGAGACAAATTATTGATTTGAGTTTGTAAATGATCGATCTTTAGATCGGTTTTGTCCAAATCCATGGTGTCCGCCTTCCTCGCTACACCTTGTCAGTCTGAAGCTTGGTTCAACTATGTTAAAACCTGTTTTCGGGTTTGAGCTCAACTCTATTCAGTCAACCTTCACCGTTAGTTCTTCTCTATACGACTTGAGTTCACGATTGAGACTATGAACTCAATCAGGCGAAACCGTTGTATTGTTAGTAGCTGTAATGGCCAGGTCAGTCCGTAGTCGTAATTACACCTTTTATTAATCTCCTAATTCTTCTCTATTCACAGAGACATGTAGGTTAACCCCTCACCTGTAAACGTGGGAAAATCCTTCAGAAATAAGAGGCTTAGATCAAGGAATGTGCTGCGCCTCACCAACAAAAACCCTTCAAAATAGGAAACAATAAGTTTTTAAACTGAAAAATGATAAGTCTATATGCTATCTTCTTTACACAGAAATTCTTCAAATGATAATTAGTCAAGAATTGAACTCTGTCTCACAAACAAGATATGCACTACGTCCATCAAACCCGGAGTCGACCAAACTAAATACCATTAAAATGTTTAATTATCTTCTGCGCTTTATTTGACACCTTTATGAAGGTAGGAGGATCTGAAACTAGGATGTATAATATCTTGTTTATTTACTTTTCTACTTGGTATTCATAATATACATTAATATATATCTTTTTCGAGGGTCCAATAAATGTTTATATAATCTAAGTAAAGTTTGATGTTTCAAGAATTACCTGTGCTTATTATGATGTATATACGATGAATTGTTTTCGAGAGAGGGTTTTAAAACACAGGGAGAATTTCGAGTCTATGTTTAAAGAGCTAAGCTTAGTCTATAGGGCATAAAATGATAGCCAGGTCTTCGTGCTGTGGAATATTCTCATTATTCATATCTCACTCCTGTTCAACGAGTTGGCTTATTTCTAAAAAGGCCTGATGTTGTGAATCCCTTTATAATTCCGTGGCCTTTATTTGATCCCTTCCCTTCCCTTCCCTTATAATGATTCATAGTAATAAAAATCTTTACAAGCAAAACAAATTCTGTAACCAAAAATCTCGTCAAAATCGGGAGCAATAATAGTATAATAGTGAACTCCTCAAATGAGAAGTACCATCAAGTGTTTCGAAAAGAGTAACCATGGTCTGCTTCGTAAATACTTTGTAAAGTGTGTTTAAAAGATCTGGGCAATGTTTCATAAAAAACAAAACTTCATTAAGAGAAAACTAGGGTGTATTACTGTAAGCAATTATAGGAAGGTAGGATAACTCATTATAAAACTGTAGTTCTATTATGTAATTTACCTGTATTCAATACACTGTAACACAATGTTGATATAATTAGGCGAGGTGTATTTATTTTAAATATTTTACATTAACTTTATTCTCTTAAATAAACCTTTATTACCTGGTATTACGTTTGTCCTAATTAGATCTACTGTTCCTGGACGACTAATCTCATCATCAAACCACCCCAGGCCTCGCCAATTATTTATTATACTGACTGTGAACTTAGACGCTTGGACATAAGAGTACATTATATAAGAGTGCAGCGTAATATCACTGTTCCCCATTGTACACTTCGTGACTTTAGCCCGTACAAGGACAGTAGGATATAAAACTCTATTTCATTTCATAGAGTAGGATTAAAAACTCTATTTTATGTTATCAAATTGTCCAGGATTCAATTCCGGCACAGTTAAGATAACTCTCTATATATTTGTTTTGGCTTGGTTTCCTGTTGTCATTGATGATACAGGTAGGAAGGGCTGAATGTTTGTAATAGCTTGACATTATAAAGATGAAGTTTGTAATAGCTTGACATTGTGAAGATGTTGTTTGTAATAGCTTGACATTATAAAGATGAAGTTTGTAATAGCTTGACATTGTGAAGATGTTGTTTGTAATAGCTTGACATTATAAAGATGAAGTTTGTAATAGCTTGACATTGTGAAGATGTAGTCTGTAATAGCTTGACATTGTGAAGATGTAGTTTGTAATAACTTGTCATTGTGAAGATGTTGTTTGTAATAGCTTGACATTATAAAGATGAAGTTTGTAATAGCTTGACATTGTGAAGATGTAGTTTGTAATAGCTTGACATTGTGAAGATGTAGTTTGTAATAGCTTGACAGTGTGAAGATGTATAGTTTGTAATAGTTTGACATTGTGAAGATGTTGTTTGTAATAGCTTGATATTATAAAGATGAAGTTTTTAATAGCTTGACATTGTGAAGATGTAGTTTGTAATAGCTTGACATTGTGAAGATGTAGTTTGTAATAACTTGTCATTGTGAAGATGTTGTTTGTAATAGCTTGACATTATAAAGATGAAGTTTGTAATAGCTTGACATTGTGAAGATGAAGTTTGTAATAGTTTGACATTGTGAAGATGTTGTTTGTAATAGCTTGACATTATAAAGATAAAGTTTGTAATAGCTTGACATTGTGAAGATGTATAGTTTGTAATAGCTTGACATTGTGAAGATGAATAGTTTGTAATAGCTTGACATTATGAAGATGAAGTTTGTAATAGCTTGACATTGTGAAGATGAATAGTTTGTAATAGCTTGACATTGTGAAGATGAAGTTTGTAATAGCTTGACATCGTGAAGATGAAGTTTGTAATAGCTTGACATTGTGAAGATGAAGTTTGTAATAGCTTGACATTGTGAAGATGAAGTTTGTAATAGCTTGACATTGTGAAGATGAAGTTTGTAATAGCTTGACATTGTGAAGATGAAGTTAGTAATAGCTTGACATTGTGAAGATGAAGTTTGTAATAGTTTGACATTGTGAAGATGAAGTTTGTAATAGCTTGACATTGTGAAGATGAAGTTTGTAATAGCTTGACATTGTGAAGATGAAGTTTGTAATAGCTTGACACTGTGAAGATGAAGTTTGTAATAGCTTGACACTGTGAAGATGTATAATTTTCTATAAAGTATTAGATCAGATAATTATTGTGATTTTTTGTCAAAGCTTTCACCGTAATCACGACCCGTTAAAATCAAATTCACTAACTATCTGTCACTCCCTTCAGTAGGGGTGAATCATAAAGGGTTTGAATAACACCGACTTAAAATATTTACAAAACTGTTAAATGGGTCAACAAATTACAGGCATATCATGTTTACTAGTTTACACCGTAATTTATATTTTTATTAAATTTCATAATCCTTTCCTTTACGTGATACATTCGTCTAAATTTTCGGTTCAAAATCTGATTTTAGAGATCAGTCATATCTATCCATAATACAACGAGTCTCTGGCATTCTATTCGCCTTCAATCAAATAAAGATATATTGGTTTTCTCTAATTAAATCTGGTTATATTGTTGCTACTTCTGAAATGAATTAAAAGGAGTTTTACGTCCTAGTTTTCTGCTCCATTTGGGCTAATGAAGACGGGTAACGCTATGCAGTGTGCATTGAGGTCACATCCGAACGACTAGAAGGTTGTCGTTTTCACAACTGTTTAAGAATTACAAGCAATGTGGTTACCTGAGGTAAATCTAGAGAATATCTAGAAGATCCTTGCCCTTGAGTGCTGTTAACAATCTGGATTTTTTTGTTTATGTTTAATATTTCGCTCGACTGTCAAAGATTGGGGTATTCATGCGTAATACGAAACTACATACATATCTTTAGACCGAAACATCTGATAGATATTTTGAAAGTTGTCGGTTGGTGTCAAAATATATAACAGAGGCTAGAATAGAAATGAAATGAAATGAATGGAGTTTTACGTCCTACTTTTCTGTACCATGTGGGCTAATGAAGACGGGCAACGCCATGAATGGTGCAATGAGGGAAATTTTGCCAGGACAGCGGCATCAGCCTGCTCTTTCTCGATTTCCAACTGTCGAGGGATCTTTAACATGCACAGCCTGTAGCACACGGGGCCTCGGTTTATAGTCCCATCCGAACGACTAGACGCTTTTTCCATGTCAGCCCCTCGTACCTGCACCACTGACAGGGGGAAACCGGGTTGAAAAATCCGAAGGTATTATCTCGACCTATGCCGGAATTAGAATAGAGGCGGATGTTTCGGACCAATATATTTTATGAAATTTTACCAGAAATTTGAAACGAGACTTCAAAATAAAAATTTGCGATGTACTTGCTGATATACTTTCATATAAGACAGTTAATTGTGTCTCTATTCAATGTTAAAATCCGACTTCAGTTTTGTCTACAATAAAAAGTCGCCGTCCTTAATAGGCTCAGGTGTCGATTTGATCAAGTTGACATAGCACAGTTAGATTCAATAGATTCCTTTTTTTTAAATAGTGACGGGTAACAATGCGGGCGCTGTTTTTTTAGGGTAAATTTCATTGGTTTAGGGTGGGGCTTATACTTGTTATGAGTTTGATTCAGTTTGATTCAGTTTGATTCAGTTAGGCTGAGGCAGTGAGGGGTAATAAATAGCACGATAGTTTATAGATTGACTAATATTCCTAATACAATAGAGTAAGATTAGAAATAGCCCAAGGTTCAGTGTCAATTGAAGATAGATAAAATGAAAATTTTGTAGTCTTGTTTTAATGTGCTATTTTCTTATTGTAGAGTCCTCACATGACAAATTTTCTTAAACTTTACCCGGGTCCTGGTTATAGTACAGACATCCTACTGAAATATAGACTGGATTTATATCGATTTCAGTGATTGATCAAGCGAATCTCTTGAAAATGAGAGTAAATGTTCAAGTGTACAGTTATTACAGATTTATAAGAAATGCGTATATAGACCCTCTATCTGCCTGATTTCAGGAACAATAAAGCCTCCATGGACTCTAAATTCTACTTTAAACATTATATATTTTCTACAACAATGATAAGAAATTTAAAACGATCCCCTCCTATTCCGACTACCCCCTGCAGAGAATGACCTATTGTTGTTTTCTATCTGTCTTACTATCTCCCTACCCCCGGGGCTGTATTGCCTGTGGGTAAAGTCTGTGATATGTCAACCCGGTCTAGACTCGTATCTAAATATCATATATAATAGCCCAAATATCACTATATATCATTAATTGTATATATATATAATTCTTCTCGCCAAACTTCAACATATATCATATCATTTTAACCCCCTTCTCCCCCTGTCTACTTATATCTTTTATATCAAGTATGGGGTTCCCCTCAACTCTTTAATTTCATACCTAATTATAGCCCAAACATGTAGACCCCCTACCCCCCTCCAAAACCAATCAAATTTCTTGACCTTGTTGAAATATGATGAACATAAACCATCCTCAGCTCTGCGAGTCGTTCAAATTATTCCACCTTTCATTACCTATAATTTTTGTGACAACGGGTGCTTTCATCTGGCTTTCATCTGGTCTGGAAACAGGCGTCACCTACCGCCTCAGCAAAGGGTCCCATCATGTTAAGTAGCCTACATTCTACGTGAACCTTTGTGTTTATTTGTTGAGGCGGAATTTTAAAAATGAAGCCTACTTTTTGTCCCAAATAAATTAAATTAAAAAAACTGTTTATACTCCAGTGATTTTGTAGAGAAAAAACTTGCCTATTGAAATGCAATACAGTGAAGTGTGCAGTTAAGGACATCTTATCGCTCAATTGCATTTGCAAATTGTCGAGAGGCGAGCACACAGAGGTTCGGTTTAATGTCCCACTCTATGTAAGATGTGTTTTCCATCGCAGCCCCTCTGACCTGTATCACTGACAGAGGGGCAGACGTATATAAAAATGTCCACGAAACAGAGGCCTATGGGTTTTTTTGGCAAGGTTCTGTCTATAGCAAATAGGATACCCAAACTTTCGTTTCAATGGCACATTGAGAATTATCTGTGATCAAAATAAGTCCAGGTCCCATTAAATACATCTGTAGGCCTATTCATCACCCCATACATGGTAAATAACAGATAAGAAAATTAAGTGTAGTCTGAGTATCGACTGTATCTGTAGAGTTATCTTAACCAGTCTGGTAAATCGAGAGTAAAGAAGATGTCCAACTTCCGGTACATGTGTTGATAACTTTATTTCTAATATTTTGACGATATTTTGCTATTTTAGATCGATTAAACAAAAAGTAAAATGGGTAAATTAAAAGCTGCTATGTTGAGGTATCTTACTAAGGAAGATTTCAGAGTTTTAACGGCTGTAAGTCAAAATAGATCTCCTTCATTTTCACATGTGCGACTTTTGGTTTTGGCCATGTTTGTTTACAATTTGATATATCTACTTAGAGAATGTCTCATTTTATCAATCTCATTGGATTTAAAATAAGGAGTTGTGACTTTAAAGCTATGACACATGACATGTTTATTCTTAAATTTATATTCTCATTTTCAGGTTGAAATGGGAATGAAGAATCATGAGATTGTACCAATTCCACTGATAGCAGCCATTGCCCATCTACATAGTGGTGGTGTTCACAAGATCCTCAATGAGTTGTCCAAACATAGATTGGTGGCTTATGAAAAGAACGGACGGAAATGTAGGTGTAATAGAAATGGAAGAGTTTGACATTTATACAAATCAGTTATTTGAAGTTAGGAGAAATGGGATATTTTATTTTTATAAGAAATATTTGAGTTATCATCTCTTTCAAATTTCTCAGTTTTCTTGTGTCTTGAAATTTTACTGTTGATTAAAGAATCTCCACAAGTCATGAGAACCCTTGTTCAGTTTTATTTTGGGCTAAGTGTCATGTATGAGTATATAAGTATGTCATGAAAAATTTCCATTATCTATCCTTGACATGAAATTGATTTTTAGTTGCAGGATTCCGACTGACCAACTCTGGTTATGATTATTTGGCATTGAAAGCTCTAGCTAATAGAGATGTGGTATTTTCACTCGGAAATCAGATTGGTGTTGGTAAAGAATCAGGTAAGATACATTCAGTATTTCTTTCAAGACTAAAAGCATTTTTTAAAACTATTATTGTATTATCCAGCTAATACAGTTTGCCCTGGCTTTTGGTTGATTTTCAACTCAATGATATAAGCATTTATTGATGTGTTGAAAGTTCTGAAATGTACTTAGTTATATTTTAGTTTCTACTTGCAGTTTATTATTTGATTGTTTATTTTTAGATATTTACATCATAGCTAACAATGAAGATACCCAATTAGCTTTAAAACTACACAGGTAATTTCAGAATTTTCTTTCTTTTCTTTCATATAGACAGGATCCTAGACAACCTTAGTTGTTATCTTTTCAAATAGTTGTTCCTATCTTTCTATATCAATATAACTTCCATGGCTAATACTGGCTTGGAAATAACATTTAAAAGATTTTAATAGATATTTGTCCTCTAAGGACGTATCCTTCCTCCAGTGTATTTTTAAAAGATCTCAATAATTTATTGAAATGATATGTGTGAATATTGTAGACTTGGTCGTACATCATTTCGTCAGTTAAAAAATAAACGTGATTATCATCAACATCGTAAAAATATGTCCTGGTTATATTTATCACGTATTGCTGCCATGAAAGAATTCGCTTATATGAAGGTAAGTTTAGCTGATTTCTGTTTGTTTTGGCTTCTGGATCTTGGTTGAGTTCAATACAGCTCTTGATTAGCTTCCAACAATTGTTCAAATGGTCCTAATTCTGCCAGTTGCAAGCACTGAGCCCCTGTTTACTTCATACGACAATATCACAAATCAAATCAATTGGTTTGTCTAAAATCTAATTATCTGGTGTGTTTTATTACCAGGCGCTGTATGAAAGAAAGTTTCCAGTACCGAAACCTGTAGATTATTGTAGACATGCTGTCATCATGGAACTCATCAGTGGCTATCCTATGTAAGTTTTCTAAATATTTTTAAATTCCTTTTTTCTCATAAATTTTGGTACTTGAAAGTGTTCTAAAAGGAATTCTGGTTCTTAGAATAAATATGAAATTTAAATTCTGTATATATTGATCAGTAGACTTAACTGAGGTCATAAATATACAACAGAATCTATGTACAATACAGTGAGTATTTGAGGTGTTTGATTTGTCCAGACAGGTGCTTTCCATGCACAACACTAATTGAAAGTTTAGCTTCAGTCATTAGCCAGTTGTTCAAATCACATGTTGTCAGCAGGAGATGAGCTCTTGTCAATTATTGATTCATTGTTTCCCTGTAGGTGTCAAGTCCGTGAATTAGAAGATCCTGGTACTGTTTATAATGAATGTATGGAGATTATAGTTAGACTGGGAAACTCTGGGTTGATACATGGTGATTTTAACGAGTTTAATCTAATGTTAGACTCCGATGATAAAGTGACAGTTATAGATTTTCCTCAGATGATTTCTACTTCACATTTAAACGCTGAATGGTGAGTTTAAAAAAACATGAATTTTTTGATTGAACATCTTATTTGGTTTTTTGACCAGCAAAACAAAGGGTTTTTATCATTATGTCTGATGAAAGAGACACTTTGATATAATGTTTCCAATCTTCAAATGTAATCTACCAAAGGTAGAATGATTTATGAGATCCAAGAAAAGCAGACACCTGAACATGGAATTGATTTACAAATACAAATAATTTGATTAAAGTGAGATATTGATTATTTTCCAGGTATTTTGATAGAGATGTGCAGTGTGTTAGAAATTTCTTCTCTAAAAGATATAATTATGAAAGTGAATTATTCCCCAAATTCTCAGATGTCAGGTGAGTGATTCTTGATAAATTATTGATTTTTGATGGAAAGAATTTTGGCTTTAATTTATTTACTCAGGAAGGTTCAGGGTAAAATTCAGTTCATTTCATTAGTCTAATAATGTGTAGAAAGAATTCCAAGTCGTATCATGCTTCAAAATTATACATTACCTTTGTATCAATTCACCCTACATTAAACAATGAGATTAACTAACACCTTGTATCAATTCACCCTACATTAAACAATGAGATTAACTAACACCTTGTATCAATTCACCCTACATTGAACAATGAGATTAACTAACACCTTGTATAAATTCACCCAACATTGAACAATGAGATTAACTAACACCTTGTATCAATTCACCCAACATTGAACAATGAGATTAACTAACACCTTGTATCAATTCACCCTACATTGAACAATGAGATTAACTAACACCTTGTATCAATATACCCAACATTAAACAATGAGATTAACTAACACCTTGTATCAATTCACCCAACATTAAACAATGAGATTAACTAACACCTTGTATCAATTCACCCAACATTAAACAATGAGATTAACTAACACCTTGTATCAATTCACCCAACATTGAACAATGAGATTAACTAACACCTTGTATCAATTCACCTAACATTGAACAATGAGATTAACTAACACCTTGTATCAATTCACCCTACATTAAACAATGAGATTAACTAACACCTTGTATCAATTCACCCAACATTGAACAATGAGATTAACTAACACCTTGTATCAATATACCCAACATTGAACAATGAGATTAACTAACACCTTGTATCAATTCACCCTACATTGAACAATGAGATTAACTAACACCTTGTATCAATTCACCCTACATTAAACAATGAGATTAACTAACACCTTGTATCAATTCACCCAACATTGAACAATGAGATTAACTAACACCTTGTATCAATATACCCTACATTGAACAATGAGATTAACTAACACCTTGTATCAATTCACCCACCATTGAACAATGAGATTAACTAACACCATGTATCAATTCACCCAACATTGAACAATGAGATTAACTAACACCATGTATCAATTCACCCAACATTAAACAATGAGATTAACTAACACCTTGTATCAATTCACCCTACATTGAACAATGAGATTAACTAACACCTTGTATCAATATACCCAACATTGAACAATGAGATTAACTAACACCTTGTATCAATTCACCCAACATTGAACAATGAGATTAACTAACACCTTGTATCAATTCACCCTACATTGAACAATGAGATTAACTAACACCTTGTATCAATTCACCCTACATTGAACAATGAGATTAACTGACACAATAATATTATAATTACAGTCGAGAAGAGAATATAGATATCCAGGTAGCTGCTAGTGGTTTTACTAAAGAATTAGCTCAAGAATTTGATGAGGTTTGTAGAATTTTAGAAAAATGTTTTGCTAAAGCAGAAGTGCTTCATTAAGTTTATTTATTTCTTAGAAGTATCTCAACATCTCAGCAGAAGGTGCTTCATTAATGTCATTAACTTTTGACCCAAGTTGATTTATTTCAAAACAGTTTCTCAGAGTATTTTCTTTCTGAAGAGTTTTAGAGATAGCCATAAATGAGCTCTACCATCTGGTTAAAAAATTTTAAACCTTATAATTTACGTGATGATGAATTTGTTAACTATTTTTTAGATGTAGCCTAACCCTGACTGTAATTATTAAACAGTAATGGATAATATTTGCATCTTTTCAGGCTGCTGATGAGTTGGATATTTTACACGGCCCCGGAAAAGAAGATGAAGACGATGAAAGTGATGAAGAGGAAGAAGAAGAATTTAAAGATGCTTCAGAAAATATCACAGATTATAAAAAAATGGCGAAAGAACTTCAACAAGAACATGATGATATGGAGAAATATTTTGATTCCAATTCAAAAGTTGATAAAGTGACAGAATATTTAAATCGCTGCGATATGATTGGTGCTGATGACTCTCAAGGGGAAGTAACCCAAATTGACAATGTTGAAACAAGTGAACCTAAAGAATGTGATGACAGTGAATCAATTGTGTCAACTAATAACGCTGTGGATGGCTCTGATGATGAATCGGATATCGCTGGTACCAATCGTAATTTCCGACCCTTTCGAAACGTTGAGAGCATGGATCATACGAACCATCATTTAAATCGTTATCCCCGAGGCTTGGACAGTAACAGCACCACGTCCACCATCATTGATCCAGAAGTTATTAAACGTAAACTCAAACATCAGATTAAGATAAAACACGAACGTGACGAAGCAAGACGATATCGTAAAAGTGGAGAATCCAGTCTGATTACCAAGAGTCGAAGAGAAAATTCAGATGAAATAAAAGCCAGTCTGTCGGCTGAATGGTATGGATAAATTATAAAATTTAATAAAAATATTGTAACATTGCTTGTAGCTGTTTATGAAGAGTAAGGCCGGCCAGACACTGGAGATTTTACTTGTCTCCGAGACTTCTAGCTTGTGATCAGAATTTGCCCATATTAAGCCTAGAGTCCTATAGGGGAAGTTAATCTCTATTATTCCCCATCTCTAAAACATGTCAGACAGGATGAGGAGAACTCTAGTTAATTAGATAAGATACCAGAAGTATATTCTTAGAGAATTAATCTCAATGCATGTTTTTAAGACATTTTAATAATTATACAATCATATCACATTTTTATAATTATACATACATTCTGATACAAATATTGGTTACTAAATACACATCATAAAATAATATATTATTTTTTATAAAATGGAGAGAAAGAACTATATTTTACAGATAATGATTTGAGCATTTGAGCTGGTCCTTGGTCAAACCTCTTGGTTATTATTTTACGAGGATATCATTTTAGTAACTGTCGAAGTAGCCATATATTATAGTCATATCTTTTGACAAAGGATGTACAAGAAAAAAAACAATGGAACCTTAACCAAAACCTTTTGACATTTATTTTTTTGTGTATCAATTTACAACTGAGTTGTCTTCTGAAGGTCTACAATTTTTTTTTATATGAAGCCAATTTGTTACATTTTTAAAAATGTTTCTAATAATTTAGAGGACAAACTTCATTCATCAAAAATCAATAAAATTACAACTAAAAAGAATATAACAATTCCTATATGTACATTTAAAACAGTTTCAATCATACTATAGAATAACATTAGATAAAAATAAAACAAAATGTTAGTTTATGTAACATTTTAAAAATATATTAAAGATTTACACTTTGTCCCTTTTTAAATACAGTCAAAAAAACAACTTTTGATATAATAATGGAACATAGCTTTCTGGAGGTCCTGCATTAATTTTAATATGAAATCAAAATTTATTGTGCTTTATTGATGAGCTAAATTTTGATAGATCAATTGTTATATTATAAAAAATTTAATATTAATTAGTTTTCTTGTCGTCCCCACCAGCTGTTACTGTGTGACCATTAGAATGACCATTAGCTATACCATTCGGTTCTTTATTCACCTTCTGCAAGAAAAAATAAACCGTTCATGTAACTCGGAACACAACTACTGGTGGTGGTAGTGGCATCAAAATATTTCAATACCTTAAGTTTTTTGTTTCCGAGAGCCAAGACTAAAATACAGCAGTGAAAGGTCAAGTCCAACAAGGGAAGGGAAGGGTATAAACCAGAGAATTGATAAGAATCAATAAAAATTGAAGTATAAATCTTGGAAATACGAAGAAAGATTATCTCGTACTACCAAGAGAAGAGGCTAGAAAATCATAGCCCAATTATTTCAGCTTTTAGATTATTCACAGTAAAATATGAAAATATTATTCGTGCCTCTGTTTCGGGTATCGTCGACGTTCCACTCGAGTCGGTTGGACTACCTTTAAACGGACATTTTGATTGTTCTAATTTTTCAGTGGACGGGTTCCAGAATTTGGAAATTATTGGTCGAATGTATCTGTTGAAAACCCAGAGGAGAAATGGAATCACTATACACGGCACACAAACCATTTTGGCTAAAATATTTTAATAATCGAAGTCTTGTCCAAAATCATAGAGCGGAAGTTTACGAAATGCTTATGCCTTATGTGAAGCCAGATTGTGTTGTTTTCGTAGTAAATATAAATTTTAGTTTCGTATAAAATGGAGTTGTTGGAAATACGAAGAAAGATTATCTCGTACTACAAAGAGAAGAGGCTAGAAAATCATAGCCCAATTATTTCAGCTTTTAGATTATTCACAGTACAATATGTAAATATTATGCGTACCTCTGTTTCGGGTATCGTCGACGTTCCACTCGAGTCGGTTGGACTACCTTTAAACGGACATTTTGATTGTTCTAATTTTTCAGTGGACGGGTTCCAGAATTTGGAAATTATTGGTCGAATGTATCTGTTGAAAAACCAGACGAGAAATGGAATAACTATACACGACACACAAACCATTTTGGCTAAAATATTTTAATAATCGAAGTATTTCCTAAAATTATAGACCGGAAGTTTACGAAATGTTTATGTGAAGCCAGATTGTGTAATTTTCGTAGTAAATAGAAATTTTAGTTTCGTATAAAAAACGAGTCGGTTTCCATTTGAGTTTGACTATAAAAAACCTGTTTGGTCTTTATTAATAATAGAGACGTGCGATTATTGTTTGTTGGGTCACTAGCCAAGTTACCTGTTCATTTGTAACTATCAAAAAGTTTTATTCATAGGGCAAATTGGGAAAGACAAGCTCAAATTGCATGAATTAAACCATGTGAATTTTAATTCTGTCATTGAAAGATTAGATACCGTCGATCCCGACAGGACTAAAAGTTGCAGTCCTCTATTTATTCTGACAGTTCTAGCGACCTGTTGATCTCGACTGTAAAATTTCTCATGGAGTTCGCTCCCTTTATGTGCGCATGTGTCAAAGTACTTTTTCTCTTCTATCATTCTCAAACATTGACGTGGATCTCTTTATAAAGTTTTAAAATTTAAATTTTGAGACAATCGAAGTTGATAAAAGCAAAATGGGACATATTCAGTTCGTCTGCTTCAAGCACATTTGTAACAGATGCCCACAAATTTAGGAATGAACAGTTTTTTGAGGGGTACAGAAGTCCCCAAGTATCAGAAAATGAAGAGCAGAAACAGAGATACAGCTGGGTACAACAAAGGGCAGGTTCAGAATGTCAAATCGTCTAAAGTTTATGTTTTTGGAGACGATGACATTCATGAAAATGAAATAGATAATGGAGAAATTGAAATGTTCAATATCAGAAGTCGAAATAAGCGAGGGAATTCATCGAAATCAACATCACAAGCCAACGAAGATACTTTATATTTTGATAAAGAAGTAGGAGAGAAGGACAGTTTACAAAGTTTGTCTGTCCAATATGCTTGCCCGGTTTGTATTTTTCAATTCAATATCAATATTATTTGAATTCTAACAGATGGTACCCGATCTTCAACCCTGTGAGGATCACAAAGCTTACAGGCACCTGTTTGTGATATTTGTAGAATGGGCCTGAACTCAGTGCTTGGCCTGTCTTATAACTTGTGAGATGGAACAAACTTTAGGTTCTGTTTTAGTATTTCTTGTATGAAATGTTAGATGTCAGACATCTCTTGGTAGTGGCCTCCTTTTAAACTGTCCAGGTAAGCGTGTAAATTGAGGCCAGAAAAAATGATAATAAAACTTAATATGATAACAATGGTGATAATTGATAAGATAACATAAATTTAAGGAATAAATACAAGTTAATAAGACATAGAATGTGTAATATACAGCCCAGCATCATCATTCTATTATAGAATAAGATATTTAACCTTTTAAACATCAACTGTCACTTGGTAGGGTTTTGCTCTAAACCCTTGGTAATGTCCAATCCACTGGTCGTTTGATATATATATGTCATGGCTAGTAGAGTGGTCACTGATGTAAAAAGAGCTCAATGCTTTAGAATCCTACTGTGGCTTTACTCTAATGTTACCCTCATGATATAAAATGTAAGCTCCAAGCTTATCAGAAGCTTAGAATCCCACTGTGATCTTACTCTAAATAAACTTGTTACCTTTCAACCACCCTAATCTCTAAATAAACAGAAAGCGGAAACTGTTAGCAGGAGGCTTTACCTTCATGTTATCCTCATAAAACATAGATTTAAGCTGAAAGCTTACGAAAAGCTTAAAACCCTACTGTGTTCTAACTCTAATCTACCCTCATAGACGTAACTAGCCTTGAGTTTGATTTTTAAAACCACTGAAGTCATGGAGTGGAAATTGTAGTTTAAAAGTGAAGTTTTAAGAACTTAGAAGAGTGTTATGTTGGTTTTAAATAATATTACTAATGAATTTGAATATTAAAGATATTATCAGAAATATCAATTTGTGAAGGCTGACTATAATAATTATTAAAATAGGAATACAACTGCTGGATACATATCAATATAAAAATCTTAATAGACATGGCTCACTGACTTCTCTGGTAGCAGTTATCAATATTATAGCTGATGAGGGACTGGTTGTAGCATAGTCAGTGAGGGTGGTGGAATCTTCCATGATGTCATTAGCTTGGTTATATGTTGAACAATATTCTGGTCTGGGTCAGCATATAAAAGTCTGGTGACTTAAGTCATCTCTCCTCCTTATTCTAGTCGACCCAGCTGTAAATGGGTTCTGACAATCTGGAAAAGATCATGTCAAGAGGTTTAGAGATCAGCTGGTAAAATATATCCTGCGAAGTTGTTTTTGTAAATATTAGTTGTTCCTAACATTCTTATTCTTAGACTTCTGAATAAGGCCTTTCTCTCAATGGCGAATGATGTATATATATATTGTGAAGTGAATAAGCTTATAGTTTTTACATTTTTTTCAATTAGGGTATAATAATTGATAAATTCATTTTGTTATAGGTTTTTAAAAAATGTCATCATAGTCTATAATATTGATATTTCAAAATAATCCATGTTAACATATACAATATAAATTAGGCCTACTTGGCAGCGTATTATTATAAAATGTAAGATTATTTAAGAGTTAGATCATAATGATGTAACCTGTGTTATCAAAAGGTTTTCCATCATTAACGCCCCCAAGATTGTCTTTAAACAATGTTCCAAACTCGCCCTGAAATTTAGACATGAGAAAAAGTTCTACTTGTCAAACTTCAGTAGGAATGCAGGTGAAAAATGTCAGTGCTAAAAGTTTCCTTTTTTTTGCTCTCCATCTTAATTTTAATGTCAGTTTATTTTTCTCATTTCAGATCTCCGAGTTAAAACGATTGAATCATTTAATTCAAGATCAAGATTTTTTCGGGTTAAAATACGTGAAAGTGCCGATAAGAAAACACGGAATAATGTCCGAAACTTTGGACCACAAAAATATTCGTTCTCACGGACAAGCGAGTGGTGCTTCGTACAACGGTGCTTCTTATAACGGTGATGAGAATTATAATGACAAGGAGCCATTACTTTCCATGGAGGAATCAGACTCCGCTCATGATTTCAGTGACCCAGATATGCAAATGAAAATAATACGCACTCTAAGTATTAAAGATAATTTTTCTAGCCAAGGAAAAGAAGCAGAAGAATTTTTAAAAAGTATGGACAAAGATTTAGAGAAGGTTCGGAATTCGTCGCGAGGAGAGCGAGGTTCGTTAAATGAAGTGATATCAGTGTTAGGAAATAAAACTATTTTTCCATTACACGCCAAAAGACAACCAGAACATTTAAACGGTGCTGACTGTGGTATAAGATGGTGGAGTATTTTGTTGATAATATTTTTCGTTGTTATTGTATTGCCGTTAGGATATGTAATCTATCATTACTCTAGTAACTCCTGATGAATGATATTTGTGCACGATAAATTACCTTCCGAGAAATTATTTTAGTATGGTTTCTAGAAATATACTCAAGTATAAAATATAAACTTCCAAGAAAATTCTTATTATGGTTTACATAGAAACAGTATTTTCACCTGAAAAAATTCACCTTCCAAAAAATATCATTGATTGTTAAGACTAGACTTGAACTCAATATATGGAAAACTATCACTGGATTGATTAAGATTATTGAACTTGGTATAGCTCTTATTACTGCTTTAACATGAGTACATGATATTTCAACAAGATTCCACTGGTTGTTCTCAAGTGTTGACAAATTAACAAATAAGCAAATATGAAAAACGTTTCTTACGCAGTTATAGACATTTACAGCTTATTTAAGATTATTCTGTTTTTTGCACATTTGTAGGGTTTGAGATTCCAAATTTGATTAAATTAAAATTTGGAATATAAATTTAATTAATATCTGAAGTTTTCTAGCACGGGACTGGTTTAAAATTTGATATAAATAGAACTTACTTAACTCTTCATTTTCTTTTTGGGAATTCAGGTATACGCAGGTCTATCAATATGAAATAGTAATTTCTTATGGTATGGAAACCATTTATACTCTTTGTGCTTACGACTATTAGAAACTTTTAAATTTTATGATTTTATATTTAAGTTAGATTTGCCAAACAGAAATATTCCTTTCTCACTTCTATCAATTGATTAAATCTTTTAATAATATAACTATCATTTATTATAGACTTATTGGGCTGCTCAGGTTACATGTTATAGTAAACAGAGAGTTTTACACTGTGCCATCTAAGATACTGTACAAGGTTTATTTTTGTATAAAAAGTGCTTCTAGATAATCAAACTTTGGAATTCTGCTCAAAATATTATTACAATATTCATGAATGTGCAGATGTGATTTTGAATATTTTCTGTAGATTCAGAATCAATGTAGTTTGTAAAGTTTAAAGTAAAGTCAATATATTTGAACCTATTCAGGTACTATTCAAAAAAATTCTATATATGGCAGTGTCTCAAAATCAGACAACTGCTCTTTTTAACTTTCAAATGCTGATAATTCTGGACACACATGGATTTGAAGGCTCAAATACGACGATGAGCTGTGAACATTATTACTAATTGGCTCAGCTAAACAATAAAAAAAAATGGCGCATCTGTCCCTTTAAGGTAGTTTAAATTGTTATCAACACAAAATCAGTCTGGCTTGTATTGAATCAATTATTATTTATTTTATCCCAATATAAAATGGACTGTTTCTGTATTGAAATGTTCACTGTTATATTTCATCAACTGTAAAATGGTTTAATGACTAACTAAGAATCAATATTGTTATTTTTAAATATATTGTTATATATATGTATATTGTTTGTATACTATTGTAAAAATTTATCATGAATTGGGTGAAACTGGTTTTCAAAATGTACAAATATTGCTAAATAAAACTATTTTTAAATGAATTCTAGTTTAAAATGTATTTATACGTGGGTTGACTGAAAAGTTCTAGTTATTAGTGAGATATCTATCAGATTGAAACAAACTACATAAGTACAATCGTTTAAGTAAAGCTTAGAACTTTTCTGCCCCCCCCGTGTCATCTTCACATTGTTTGATATTACGACCTGATTATATCTTGACTCTGATAGCCACTATTCTAGTGGAATGGAATTGATTGGATTGTGGGCCTTGACAAAAGGACTGTAAACATTATGGCTTAGTGTTAACAATATTTTTGTTGAGGCCTTTGATTGGCTGTATTTGCCAGAGTACAATCCAATCAAATCACTGCATTTACAAACTTTCTTCTGATACAAGAAAGGTGGCCATTGAAGTCAAGGTTTAAGTTAAGGGTAGTAAAAGCTTGTCATTGTGAAGATATGTCTTTTTGCTCTGTATAGGAAGCTGTACTCACTTGGGATTTGGTTGCAGTATTTCCCTTTCTAACAGTAACTCTATCGAATTGCTCTGTTCATCTTGAACTCATTGAGGGCACAGAAGGTAAATCAGACTCACCGGCCACGCCCACTTGTTTACAACTGAATTCATTCAACTGGGACAGGTCAAAGGTTAATTGACATTAGGTCACGTGGTTTATTACAGTCCCAATGGCGGAATGTCGAGTTACGTTTAAAGCCAAGTTGACAGAGATTTGTTTGTTTTTCAAGTGAAAAATTCAAAATTGAAGGTGAGTAAAGATTTTGAAGGTTGCATGAGAGTTTCTGATTGATGTGAAAAGTTGGTGAAAGCAGTCTTTGTTTGTTCATGGCGGGAAATTCAGATAATTGATAGAAAGTTCCTTTACACATTACATAAAAATAGTAACGATCTCAGTCATTCATTCATTGTGCCATACTGCCGTCTTGTCACTGTCACTATCACTACTCGGTAATGCTGTATATAGCTGAACTATACATGGCTATGACTACAGCTTTGACCAGCATCAAGGTAAGGGTTTGGGATGGTAGTAAGAGTAACTTGAGTAAGTCTCATAGCTCAAGAGTATATAAGCCTGCTGAAAGTAAACATTATAAAGAAGTTCATAATATGAACAATGCTGGCAATAGGTCTAACATTAGATCTAACATCAGTCATTGAGGAGTCCATGAGTTAAATGTTGAAAGAAAATAAGGGTAATCCTAAAGTTCCTACAACAGTGTCAAAATAGTTGTGACTGGAACTGGAAGAACCCTGTGTGAATACTGTAGCTCTGACTCTGGTGAAGATTATGTCAAATGTAATTCCTTACTATTAGTGTTAAGCTATTGATAAATATCTTGTTATTGACATTAAACTATGATTAATCTTCTTACAAATATTCCTGATAGTCAGGCACAAGTTTACTACCGTCAGGTGGCTTATTTCAAATTTTCCTTTGAAAAATCGGCGCTCAGTTTATACCCCCACTTCATTTCTAACATGTTTTTGAAATAAGATTTTTATATTTTTTTACCCAAAAATATGTGTCCGAATGAACCAAATCAATTTTGCGATCTGTCTCAGACTTTTCATGGGAGGCATGTGGCTATGTGCTCTACAGATCTGTCACATTTCGAACCTTAAAAGTAGGATGTAAAACTCCATTTATTTCATTTGGAATCTCAGTCTTGACAGTTGTCCTGTTATTAAGTCAGTCTGCCCCCTGTTTGTACCCCCTGTTTGTACCCCCTGTTTGTACCCCTCAGTTCGGTGGCTGTTGACACTCAATACTACCACTATAAACTTTCCTCTGTGTTTTCTATCAGACCTCATAATTTTGTACAGGCCTTGAGATGTTATTAATAACATATTTTTCTTTCCTGATTACCTAGCCTGTCAATCTCAGCTAATTATCTTTTCTCTGGATGATGATTGACATTCCTTGTGGTTGTTCAACTAAACTGATTGACACCACAATCTCACTGGACTTGTTATACTATATAGTAGGCTAGAGGTTGGTTTGATTGTCCTTCTTGGCTTTTGCCTCAACCAGTTCCTCCCAGAATTGGACAACATCTGCATTCACCTATCTTTGCCCTTAGAAACAAACAGGTGTGATCAAGTTTATTGATTGTAAAATTCACCACAAAACATCAGGTTGTCTTTTTATTGTGAGGTTACAAAGTTACAAAAATGTCAAATTTTCTTAAGTTTGTGTAAATATTTAAAAATATCTCAAATTCTTCAGCTTTTGTTTGCCTTAAAACATACAGTTGAATTTAAAATGGTTGAATTGTACAATGGCTATTATATAACTAGGATCTATATTATATTATACAGTGTAATAGTGAGTTTAATACTCTAAACATGGTATTATATATGAAAGCTATTGTAATGAAATGAAATTTGGAGGTTAACCATTAAAATACCTGTCACTCAAAGATGATGTTTACTACTGAATGTTATTGTAATTTTAAACTACAGGTGTCCATTAAAAATGTCTTCACAGATAGTAATCTGAAGACTAGTACCACTGTCTTCGTTTTGACAAAATTTCCCTCATTGCACACTGCATGTCATCACTAGCCTAATCTCCATATTTTTTATGATATTTAGAATTAGTCAGTAACTCTCAAGTTGGTGTGATGGTGATGAGAACACAGACTCATGAAAGCACTGGCCTAGGTCACAAAGTAAAGATTTATGATAAAACAAGGTTAAAGTTTAAGGTTAAGATAATTAGATATGTTAACTAAATCTCTGAATTACAATTTGTAATACTATTCTCAAAAAAGCACTGGCCTAGGTCATGAAGTTAGAAACAGAAACAAGGGATTTGAGAAGATTAGTGTAAATATGGTTAGAAATAGTAAAAAAATAAAAAGTTATTATAAAGAAATGGATGTCATTCAAGGAGATGTTTTGAAGCCTCTAACTGTGAATATAATAATAATTGATCTATTAAGAGTCTATTACAAACTGAATATAAAAAGAGAGTAATGTTACATGCTTGACTGAAACAAGTTTATTTTTTTATCCTCTTTCATTTATCTTACAAAGTATGTTACAAAGTATGTTACAAAGTATGTTACAAAGTATGTTACAAAGTATGTTACAGAGTATCTTACAAAGTATGTTACAAAGTATGTTACAAAGTATGTTACAAAGTATGTTACAGAGTATCTTACAAAGTATGTTACAAAGTATGTTACAAAGTATGTTACAAAGTATGTTACAGAGTATCTTACAAAGTATGTTACAAAGTATGTTACAAAGTATGTTACAAAGTATGTTACAAAGTATGACAAAAGTGTAAAATTGGTGCTTAATTGAGTGAGTTTTAGTTTTTATTTTTTATTTAAATTTTTATTTATATGTATTATTTTAAAACTGAGGTTAACTAAATCTGAGATTGCAGTGAAGATATTATATAGGTATGGGATACTGGAATTTAACCTTGAGAAATACAATATTTACTTTCTTTTCATGTGAGGCTCTCGGTGGTTTAGATAGTTATTCACTAACCTGAAGGTTCAGGGTTCAAATGAAAAGAAGGAGAAGTATATATTTGTATATTTTTGAAGTGTTACTAGGAGAGGTAAGATATGCTCACCCTTCTGTAACACATGAAGCAAATTTGCAGCTGGACAACTCAACATATCTTTCAAAGAATGAACATATCTTACATTGTTTTATTGTTTAAAGCAGGATTGTCTCCCTTCTATAGTAAGGGTTTATTGAAATGGAATGAATGGAGTTTTACGGCCTGATTTGTTGCGTCTAATTGGGCTAATAAAGACAGTCAATTCAATTATCAGTAGTCTTTAACATGCGCAGTCTGTAGCAAACAGTCACTGCGGCTCCCCCCCTATCAGAGACTAGGTAGTTGTCCTGTCTAGCTAGATACTAGTTGTAATATCCTATCTATTGAACTATATCTAGTATAATGATAGCCTGAAGGGGATACAGGTAATATCTATATAGTATAATAACTAACTATATAATAATATATATAAATAGCTTGTTACAGGAAATGTTATACATTGTAATAACTTGTTGTCTATATTTCTACAAGGTCAGTTGTTTCTTATCCTAAACTTTCAAATTAGTTGGGGGGGGGGGGGTGGGGGGGGGGTTAAATATCTCCTGCCCTAACTTGTTCTGTCTGGGGTAGGGTGAGGGGGGAATAGTAGGTTACTAGCATTGAGTTTATACCTTTTTTGGGATAATATTTCTGTAATTTGTGAAACACCTTTGACCACAATAATCAGAAGTTATGTCATACCGTATTTAAGTTAATAATGTGTAGAATCTTTTGTTTGTAATAATTTATAATGTGTTTTATAAGTTGGATTGTTTAGTATAAATTTTTAATCTTTGACAATGATTAAAGATATGATTACATTTTTTTTCTTTCTGAATTATTCGTTTGATAATTTATCAATTAAATTTTTGTTTTGTGAATTAAGGTTGTTTTTTTCTATTTTTCATTAAAATTTTGATGGAGTTGTACTATTAAAGTGACAGTGGTGCTATTTTTTTCATCAATAATACCTTAGTCTCAGAAACTGGAATTTTTTAGCTAAGCCAATCAGTAATAGTGTTCACAGGTCACTGTCGAAATTTGAGCGTTCAAATCTACGTGTGTCCAGAATTATTTCCAGAGAGCAGTCTTTTTTTACGGACATATATAGAAAATAAACCTATAGAAATAGTTTGAGATGATTTTAAAGGTATTATGCAAATTTCATACATTTCTAGTTTCTGAAGATTATTTACATATATTCAAGACTCAAATCAACCCCCACACATCTGTACCTTTAACATAGACTGTTGTATCTAAATTCTGTTTTTCTATGTTTTTCAGATGAGATATTAATGGATGTTAAACTGTCAACCAATGTAGCACCTGTCTATGTAAGATTTTTTTTTTACTTCTGATTGACAAAATATCCTGTGACCACATTTTATCATAAAAATAAATTTGAAACGTTGAGTTAATAAATACAGAAATAGTATATCTATATATCTAGTGCTTCTTAAAATTTTAAACTGGCACCTCAGATCTTTAACAGAGATGTAAGAACTCGGGGAAAAAGATTCATTTCTTTTCTGGATAGGAAGCTCGAAACGATTCGCCGCCAACACTTCTCAATACTTCTGGGAATGAATTCACTGGTCACTGACTTACATATCTGTTTTAATTTTTAATTCTGATTAGAAAAATTCAGAAAAAATCATTATGGATTGACTTAAAACTATCTACAATTAGCCACTTTCGACATTTTGAAATTGTTTTTGGTGACCTCCTGTGATATTTTGGTAGATCTATCTATTAATCTATGATATATATCATGAGAATTATTTTGATCAAAGTTCCAGGTTAATGTGTTTAATGCCATGTTTTTCTGACAATCTATTTTGTTATTTGAAACAGAGAAGTTTATTATTTTTTTTCTATGAGAGATTCTATTTCTCTCCAATTTCTTCAAAATAAACTTTGATAAATATTTAGCTATTTGAACTTTTTAATAGTGATGGTTAACATATCTCGTGTTATTTGAAACGCTTTCCTTTTTTCGTTACAAATCTCACTTGACAGCACAATTCTTTGTTGAATATTGATGAAACTTGGTAAAATTGTTTATAATCACCTACAGATGAATTATTATTTACCATTAAATATTGCAAATCGATGCTGTCAGTGTTCCCAATACGCAAACAAAAACTAGAAAACCTCTTTACAATCTCTGTTTAGTTCTTAAGACTCTTGAGTTTGTTTCTATTCCAGGGAGGTAACTTGTGTGTGAATTTTGACGATCAAACCAAGTTTCCACTAGACGCTGAGATATATTTAGTTTTTCAAGGTTCTCGACAGCGTCATGTGACCTCCGCAACCCTGCTTAACGAGACAACGCTACAGTGTCAAGCACCAGGTAGGCACTAATTAGGTTATTTTAACACGTCACTTGATAAAGTAACAGACTGAAGACAGCACGGGAGGTAAACTTAAAATTAACCCTTTATAAACCAGAGTTAAATTGTGTTCTTTACTACTTATCTTTCCTTCCTTAAAATACAATGAACTGAACTGTTCGTATTAATGTTTTAAATCCTACAAGGTCATGTGACCTCCGCCAACCTGTTTAACGAGACATTGTTAAGTACCAGGTAGGCACGGCACTAATTAGGATATTTTAACACACGTCATATTAATATTTGATATTTGTACTGATCTAGATATCATTTCACTAAGAATGTTATTTATTTTGTTGAATTTTTCGCAATTTCAAATTAATACTTACATCGAATTCTGATCGTAAATTGTTTTGTGGTGAGAACGTGTTTAAAAGTTTTTCTCTCACCTTCCTTCGACAAGTCTTAAGTTTCTTCAAGAGGCAGCCCGAATAAAAACAATTCATCTGAATGTTTTATATCGGATTAAATAATGATAATTATTAGTCATATTTTCATACTACTGTTTCTGGATCTTTAAATTGTCGTCTGTCATTTTTGATCCTCTTCTGTCTCATTATCTCCTAATATGGTCATCATTCTGTCATCATATTGATATTACTAGTATCATTGGGTTTATTTTTATCAGTCGGCGGTATTAAGACATTCCTGGTCAGATCTAAGTAGGAGGTGATTGGAAATATAAAAGTGCCGAGTCAACAACTTCTTAAGTACAGAATTTTTTTTTGATTACGATATCAGACTCAAATTTTGAGGACTCAGGGTGCCCCATCTCTTATAGACATTATGAAATATTTATAATTGATATACTTCCTCATGTGAAAAGTTCATTAGCTGCTACTAATGTTTTACTAAACTGATATTGTGTTTCTTTTGGGATTTATTTTGCGAAGTACTAGGTGTTTTGAAAGGGATATTAAGAATTTCAATCTTTATTTCAAGTCTCGAGATAGTTACGAGGCTTACTGTTAAAGTTGATTGATGATCTAACAGCTTTAATCGTTAATACTTTTACTTATTGGTCACCTAATTACCGTCACTCTTCCAATACCCTGGATAACAGGGACTAATTATCAGAGTTTAGAGCAGAAAATGAATGAGACTGCAAGTCTTATTGATTGAGGCTACGAAGTATATCAATCATGTATTCAAGCCCGAGACAAACTGACGATTGAAATATTTTTGTTTTAAATACGTTTGTTTATTTTGGTATTAATTCTGTTTTCAATGCACCTACAGTTTCTTATGAAATATTGTGTGACCGGGTTTCCAGTATCTATAATGTAAGGCATTAGAACGATACATTGTTTCGTACAGTTATAGATATCATAGATAAACATGAGATAAATACAAGTGTTAAATACAAATAATGGAAGGATTGGACACTGTCATGTTATTGAGGGTATTGATGGTAATTTTGTGCAGACTGTAATATAAGGTTTTGATAATTAACATGAGAATAAAGGAATTGGCCCAAATAATATCAAGAAGGGTTATAATGGATACTGGTATTTGCAAGGACAACAGCAGAAGTTGTTATATATCATGTCTTGGTCTATATATAAATACCAATCAAACTCCTGTAATGATGACTGACAATTTTACAAAAACAGATACTCAGATTTTTAGCCTAAGTCTAAGCTTTGGAAACCATAATAGAGAATGACAGCGCTAGGCATTATCTTGGCACCAAAAGGCCAATCTGCTAGCATGGTTTTTGATGATTTTGGTCATTTGACCTCCAGATTGACCTTGCTATGTCCCTTGATATAATTCTGTATATTTTGAAACCTGGTGTAAATTAGAACCAGTATCTGAAGGAATTCGCGATGGAAATGTTAAATATGTTTTGGCGATATTTAAGAGTATTTGTACAAACTGGTATTTATTACTGATATATATTTTTGTATAAAAACATATCAGGTAATTCTCCCAGAGAGATTCGTTCACGTTGAAAATATATCAGATGAATTTATAAAACTGTGGATTGCCTGAAAAACAAAGAAGTTGGTATAGACATTCATAGATGTTGATGGTTCACTGTATCTTTGGTCATCTTGGTCAGTTTTATGATTTCTGCTGTCCTGACAAACTTTCCCTTAATGCAATTGAGCATCTTCATTAGCTTGATTAGGTGCAGAAGAAAAGGCTGTAACATTGGAATAAATTTATTGTTTGTTGCAAGCAGATGCCATACAGTGTGAACACTACTTTAGTTAACCCTTTCACACCTAGCGGGCAGTTAACCGGCCAAAGACTTACGAAATATATACCCGAGAAGCCAGTATACCAGCCGTTACTAAGTGACGTCATACAACGTTAACGTCATACGCTTTCATTTACACTCAGGGTTCAAAGGGCTAATCACATACAAAATGTAAATCAAACCATTGATATCTTGAAACTTTACAAGGCCAATAATTCTAGAAAGTTTTATTATATTAACGTTTGGTGCCAGTCATTTTCTTACAAGAGATTGAAATCTAAAGTTATCAATAAAGCTTTATATAAAACAGGTGGTTACAGATCAACACATCAAACATAATAAAACATTTGACACAATTTACATAATTTTATCTCTGAATCTTCTGAGGTTCATATTTCTTTTTGTGATTTACACAGTAACTTGTATTACGGTAGTTACAGTAGTATATACAATATAAACAGTTATACATTGTAACACTGCATTATTAACATTAAGGTCAATTTTTATAACCTGAGAGTCAATATTTACCTGTGGGTCAGTCTGTTTTGAGTCGAGAGTTCTTTCACCATATTTTAAACTCTCAGTGAATGAGAGAACACACGTTTATCAAGTATATAGTTTGTTAACCTATTGTCAAGTTTCGAGTGTTTCTATTGTGATGACGAACGCTAACCAAGCTATTCACGAACAATTAAAACTATTCAAGTGTTAGAATTTACGATTTTTTGAATAACCAGTGACAAAAGCTATTAAGTGAAATATTAACTTCATTATTTATATTTTTTATTTCCGTGAAATTTCTATTGTGAGGTAGGTAGGCTGTTTTATTTTGATGTTAAAAAGTATTTCAATTTAAACGGCTGAACTTTTTAGATTCCAGGCAGATTTTTTTTGCAAAAATTTAGATGTGTGTGTGTAGATTTTGATTGAGAATTTCCTTTGCCAGACATTTAGTGGTTTCAGTCAGACATGACTGGCAGAAAACTATGACATTATATGGGTTCAGTAGGCTAATAATTCAGTGTAAAAAGGTAAATTAGTTTATGAAGTAATGTTTTATGATTAGACTAGTAATTTACTTTATTAAGTAATGTTTTATGTTTAGGCTAGTAATTTAGTGTATTAAGTAATGTTTTATGTTTAGAGTTAGCTGTAGAGGATATTGATCTAAATTGATTTAAATATTAAACTAGTTAAACATAATGACCAGTAATTCAGTATATTAATTAATGGTTTGAGATTTGGAACTAAGTTTTGGAGTTGACTGTAGGATATTGATCTGGTATCCTGTATGCTTGTTTTTTATGTAAGACACTGTGTTAGTCCAATAGGCTAGTAATACAAGTTTGATATTTGGAACTAAGTTTGGTGTCAGCTATAGACCAGTAGATTTGTGTATTGAATAAGTTTGATATTTGGAACTAAGTTTGGTGTCAGCTATAGGCCAGTAGATTTGTGTATTGAATAAGTTTGATATTTGTGGAGGTTATTGATCTAAATTGATTAAAACAGTAAACTAATGTTAATAATATTGATTGAAAGATAACTGATTGAGGGGAAGTTTTTACCTGTATACCAACAGTTAGTTTGCTAAATTCTTTGTCGTTGGGATTAATCATTGCAACTTATAGTAAGTATATTTTATGATTATTCTAATCGTATGTAATCGTTCAATGACATTTAGGGATGGAGATAATGTGAAATTATAGACACAATGTTTCAACAATTTACATTGTCATCATGTACAGTTGACTGTTTAATTAAAATTAGATCAAACTTTTGTTCAATTTGATGACACTGTTAGCCAATCAAATTTCTGCCCTGTCAAGCGCTGGGATTTTATGATGCGGACAAAAGGTGTATTTTGAGAAGCATTGGACACTGAATGCTCCTTTTGTTCAAGAAAATATCCAAGCATTGGAGAGGGTCGAAATTTGATTTGCTAACGGTGTTATCAAACAGACAAATGTTTAAGAGGGCCGTCTTTAGACCCAAAATGAAGTGTCTATATTAAATATAAAAAGCTATTAAAAATGAAACGAAGGTTTGGTCTAATTTGAATTAAACTGAGATAGTAGAGTGTTTGTGATTTGAATCATACTAGGATAGCTTTCTATCTCTTTCCTCGATTATATGTTATGACGTTTCTGACAATGTAACCCTAGTCAGTCATTACCCAGAAAATCATGTTACAAGCTAAATTAGATTTAATCCTACAAGCTTTATAATGAAGGTGTTTTTACAAGTGTTAACCAGCTCAGGTGTTCATTAATATAGGTAGATCAGCTAGAATAATTACTTACCTAGATATTAATAAAGTAATAAACTCTTTATTTTACATTGGTCAGAATTAGGACATTGTCCTGTCTAACATTCAGCCCATAGGAACAAACATAGACTCTTTTTTTTACATTGGTCAGAATTAGGACATTGTCCTGTCTAACATTCAGCCCATAGGAACAAACATAGACTCTTTATTTTACATTGGTCAGAATTAGGACATTGTCCTGTCTAACATTCAGCCCATAGGAACAAACATAGACTCTTTATTTTACATTGGTCAGAATTAGGACATTGTCCTGTCTAACATTCAGCCCATAGGAACAAACATAGACTCTTTATTTTACATTGGTCAGAATTAGGACATTGTCCTGTCTAACATTCAGCCCATAGGAACAAACATAGACTCTTTATTTTACATTGGTCAGAATTAGGACATTGTCCTGTCTAACATTCAGCCCATAGGAACAAACATAGACTCTTTATTTTACATTGGTCAGAATTAGGACATTGTCCTGTCTAACATTCAGCCCATAGGAACAAACATAGACTCTTTATTTTACATTGGTCAGAATTAGGACATTGTCCTGTCTAACATTCAGCCCATAGGAACAAACATAGACTCTTTATTTTACATTGGTCAGAATTAGGACATTGTCCTGTCTAACATTCAGCCCATAGGAACAAACATAGACTCTTTATTTGACATGGGTCAGAATTAGGTCCAATACACCAAGGTGGCATGGTCCTGTCTAACAGTCAGTCCATGGGGACAAACATAGATACAATGTATAATATGTACCTTAGACCCAACATGGTTGATAGAGGGCGATACCTGAAAGTTTTGTAATATAGTATATACCTTATGTTTGGCTTTTAATTATATTACAGAAGAACAAAATATTAGATTCTTAATTTAGCTGGTAAATTAAACAGATACTGAAAATTTGCTATTACAAACTACATCTTCACAATGTCAAGTTATTACAAACTACATCTTCACAATGTCAAGTTATTACAAACTTCATCTTCACAATGTCAAGTTATTACAAACTTCATCTTCAAAATGTCAAGTTATTACAAACTTCATCTTCAAAATGTCAAGCTATTACAAACTTCATCTTCACAATATCAAGTTATTACAAACTTCATCTTCACAATGTCAAGTTATTACAAACTTCATCTTCAAAATGTCAAGCTATTACAAACTACATCTTCACAATGTCAAGCTATTACAAACTTCATCTTTATAATATCAAGTTATTACAAACTTCATCTTCACAATGTCAAGCTATTACAAACTTCGTCTTCACAATGTCAAGTTATTACAAACTTCATATTCACAATGTCAAGTTATTACAAACTTCGTCTTCACAATGTCAAGCTATTACAAACTTCGTCTTCACAATATCAAGTTATTACAAACTTCATCTTCACAATGTCAAGCTATTACAAACTTCATCTTCACAATGTCAAGCTATTACAAACAATACTTCACAATGTCAAGCTATTACAAACAACATCTTCACAATGACAAGTTATTACAAACTTCATCTTCACAATGTCAAGCTATTACAAACTTCATCTTCACAATGTCAAGCTATTACAAACTTCATCTTCACAATGTCAAGTTATTACAAACTTCGTCTTCACAATGTCAAGCTATTACAAACTTCGTCTTCACAATATCAAGTTATTACAAACTACATCTTTATGATATCAAGTTATTACAAACTTCATCTTCACAATGTCAAGTTATTACAAACTTCATCTTCACAATGTCAAGTTATTACTAACTTAGTACTAAAACATTGACTGCAATAGCAACCTTTCTTGTATCACAGAAGTTTGTAAATGCAGCCTTTCAATTGGATTGTATTCAAAAGAATACAGCCAATCAGAGGCCTCAACAAATGCTTACAGTCCTTTTGAAAAGTGCTCTGATTGGCTGTATACGCTCTTACAATCCAATCAAATCGCTACAAGAAAGCTATTGGAGTCAATAGCTTGACATTGTGAAGATGTGTCAAGGTATAAGATGAAGTTTGTAAAAACTTGACATTGTGAAGATGTTTTTCAGCCTACAAACATTTTATCTCAAGACATCAGAGTCGTAGTTGTGTTGTGTCTCTCGTGGGAAATCATAGCGATAAATTACGTTGTGGGCTGTAAGATTCAATCTTTATGCCTTGATAATCAAGATAAATAAACATGTTATATAAAGTTGATAGATTTCGTCTTTCCAAGGTTGCGGACTTTAGACAAATTGAAATGGAGTTTTACGTCGTATTTTTCTGCACCATGTGGGTTTATAAAGACGTACAAGGCCACATACTGTACAATAAATCAGTTTTTTTCAGGACAGCAGAATTAACGTACTCTATTTCAATTTTCAGCTGTCGAGGGATCTTTAACAAGCACATCCTGTTCTACTCAGAGTCTCAGTTTATTGTCCCATCTGAACGACTTGACACTTTTCCATGTCAGCCACTCCGATTAGGAAAGAGGAAATAGGAATTAGATGTTCAAAAATCCCATTTAGTATATTTCTCATGGTTTCTAGCCACATTTTCCAACAAAAGCCCAAATAAGGAAGAAATGTAAATGAATAGAACAGAGTTCGTCTCATCCATCAGTTCAACACATCTGCCAGTATTTTTATAATTAATATATCCAATGAAATTTGTGTTCTACAAGGATAATACTGGTAACTTAGTTACTCTTGCACTTGACGTAAAATTCTCTTCAAGTTCAGTTCGTATATTTTTGGGTTTTGTTGAAATTCTTGGTAGTATTTTTATTTTTGAAAGGTTTATTTAATTTAGAAAGCAATTGGTTTTTTAATATTTGAATTTCAAGAATTAAATATTTCACAATCAAGTTTTTATAATATTTATTGGCTTAGATTCTAGAATAAATACTAATATTATTCTTTTCCACTTTCTGATTTAAATTTTTAAAATTTGAAACGTGTATTAATTGAATCTGACAGCTGACAGCTGATTTGGTTGTTTCATGTGTCTCTGTTCTGATCTAATAAGTTTGAATTCCGAAAAAATAAATAAACAGTTTTATACATTCTTATTTAAAAAATTTATACAATTAACAAGAATATGTCACACGCTATTCATTCATTCATTCATTCATTCATTCATTCATTCATTCATTCATTCAGTCACTCACTCACTCACTCACTCACTCACTCACTCACTCACTCACTCACTCACTCACTCACTCACTCACTCAAAAAATGCAAACTCAGCTAAAATAATGTTTGAATATGAATAGGTTGTACTGAGAAACAATCATTAATTCATCATATAATCTATAAAAATATTAAAATGAGATATTAAATAGTAATATATCATATTATATTGTAGAACAAAAGTTAATTTAAGATTGAAGTCAATATAATGTTCAACATAGAATCAGAAGATATAAAAACTGTGTATTCACCTTCATTTATTATTGATTTTATCATTTATTATCAACTAATAGCTTATTATCATGTCATCACAATAAACTTAGATTCTAGCTACTAGAGCTCTAAACTGTATATACCAGTCATGTCTGACTAGAGCTCTAGACTGTATTTACCAGTCATGTCTGACTAGAGCTCTAGACTGTATTTACCAGTCATGTCTGACTAGAGCTCTAGACTGTATTTACCAGTCATGTCTGACTAGAGCTCTAGACTGTTGATAAGGCTGTATTTACCAGTCATGTCTGACTAGAGCTCTAGACTGTATTTACCAGTCATGTCTGACTAGAGCTCTAGACTGTATTTACCAGTCATGTCTGACTAGAGCTCTAGACTGTATTTACCAGTCATGTCTGACTAGAGCTCTAGACTGTTGATTTGACTGTATTTACCAGTCATGTCTGACTAGAACTCTAAACTGTTGATTTGACTGTATATACCAGTCATGTCTGACTAGAGCTCTAGACTGTATTTACCAGTCATGTCTGACTAGAGCTCTAGACTGTTGATTTGACTGTATTTACCAGTCATGTCTGACTAGAACTCTAAACTGTTGATTTGACTGTATTTACCAGTCATATCTGACTAGAGCTCTAGACTGTTGATTTGACTGTATTTACCAGTCATGTCTGACAAGAACTCTAAAATGTTATATGCCACTGAGACAAGATGGAGTATTATTATTAACAACATGCCTTGTCTAAGAATATCTAGTTTCTGTTACCTGATTCTCCATATCTATACTGTCTAGTCTATAATCTTACATTGTCAATAATTGTCTAGTCTTTAAAGGGATTGTATGTATATCAGATATACTTATAGTTTCTTTACACCATTCCAATATCTCTCTTACTTCTGTTCTTTCTGTAATTTAAAAATTCATTACTATTTCACTAATGTCATGAGGGCTGGGTATCGATTACAAAATTGAGATTGATTATCGATGGCAGAATTTGATAATTGATAATCAAAAGTAATCATTCATAGCGACGATAATCGATTATTTCAATCATTTTATCCAGTCCTAAATGTCATTTAAGCCAAATTGAGTTTTGTGATAATGGCGTCATATTTAGCTAAGTATTTCTGGAATAACAGGATCTCCAGTCGTCAAACGGAATATCAGAATAGTGCCAATATAACCCCAGTGTACAATACACATACTAGAAAATATCTTTACAATCCCTTTAATTTTGTGTCCCCTATTTTCTTATATCTGTACTGTCTACGTATAATCTTACTATGTCAATAACTGTCTGTAAAACTACCGATCTCTTTAATTGGTCTAATAGAATAATCCTCTGACACCAGACAAAGATAAAAGAAAAAATATCTCTATTACGACATAATTTGACCTAATTTTTCCAGACATCTACAAGCTAGGCTCTTGTCCAACTTGTCATGTAGACAAAATAAACTAAGTCAAGTTATGAAAAATCAGTTATTATTCTTTTGTCTTCCTTCTTTCTTTGTTGTCGTTGAATATCTTCTGAGCCGTGTAAGTTAAAATAGTCAAACGGCTGGTACGTCTTGTCTTCCTTTCGAAGCATGGGCTGGTACGTCTTGTCTTCTTTTCGAAGCATGGGCTGGTACGTCTTGTCTTCTTTTCGAAGCATGGGCTGGTACGTCTTGTCTTCTTTTCGAAGCATGGGCTGGTACGTCTTGTCTTCCTTTCGAAGCATGGGCTGGTACGTCTTGTCTTCTTTTCGAAGCATGGGCTGGTACGTCTTGTCTTCTTTTCGAAGCATGGGCTGGTACGCCTTGTCTTCCTTTCGAAGCATGGGCTGGTACGTCTTGTCTTCTTTTCGAAGCATGGGCTGGTACGCCTTGTCTTCTTTTCGAAGCATGGGCTGGTACGTCTCGTCTTCTTTTCGAAGCATGGGCTGGTACGCCTTGTCTTCTTTTCGAAGCATGGGCTGGTACGCCTTGTCTTCTTTTCGAAGCATGGGCTGGTACGTCTTGTCTTCTTTTCGAAGCATGGGCTGGTACGCCTTGTCTTCCTTTCGAAGCATGGGCTGGTACGTCTTGTCTTCTTTTCGAAGCATGGGCTGGTACGCCTTGTCTTCTTTTCGAAGCATGGGCTGGTACGTCTTGTCTTCTTTTCGAAGCATGGGCTGGTACGCCTTGTCTTCTTTTCAAAGCATGGGCTGGTACGTCTTGTCTTCTTTTCGAAGCATGGGCTGGTACGTCTTGTCTTCTTTTCGAAGCATGGGCTGGTACGTCTTGTCTTCTTTTCGAAGCATGGGCTGGTACATCTGTTCTGCCGACGATTGCTGTTTTTTATTCGAATTGTGGCGAAGTACTGACTAATTTTACGTCACATGAATTTTTATTTCCTGAACCTTAAACATGTTTTTGAAAACTTATTTAAACATTTAGAAAAAGAAATTGTTGAGCAACTAGATTAAACCTAATTAACATTGCTTTAAAAAGACAACAAATCTTCAGGGTGTAAAATACACAATCTTTACTTCACCAAAATATTGAAAAAAATAAACTAACGCGTTCTAAAATAAAGCAAATTTTGAAAAAAAGAAATTGGTCAAGGTACTTTAAGAGTTTTTGAAACACTCGTTCTTATGTATTTTTATCTCAAGATATCTCAGTTTATAATTACTATGGTTATTATGTTCTTTCCGTAGTGTTTTCTCAAGATATCTCAGTTTATAATTACTATGGTTATTATGTTCTTTCCGTAGTGTTTTCTCAAGATATCTCAGTTTATAATTACTATGGTTATTATGTTCTTTCCGTAGTGTTTTCTCAAGATATCTCAGTTTATAATTACTATGGTTATTATGTTCTTTCCGTAGTGTTTTCTCAAGATATCTCAGTTTATAATTACTATGGTTATTAATAATCGGCTGTAGAAACTGATATTATATAAAAGTCAAGGTATAATTTTTTTTCTCAAGATATCTCAGTTTATAATTACTATGGTTATTAATAATCGGCTGTAGAAACTGATATTATATAAAAGTCAAGGTATGAGTTTTTATCTCAAGATATCTCAGTTTATAATTACTATGGTTATTAATAATCGGCTGTAGAAACTGATATTATATAAAAGTCAAGGTATAATTTTTTTTCTCAAGATATCTCAGTTTATAATTACTATGGTTATTAATAATCGGCTGTAGAAACTGATATTATATAAAAGTCAAGGTATGAGTTTTTTTCTCAAGATATCTCAGTTTATAATTACTATGGTTATTAATAATCGGCTGTAGAAACTGATATTATATAAAAGTCAAGGTATAATTTTTTTTCTCAAGATATGTCTATTACTATGGTTATTATGTTCTTTCCGTAGTGTTTTCTCAAGATAAGTTAGTCAAGGTATTGTAAGAGGTTTTGAGAGGCACATATAGGCTTATAAAGTAAGAATTCTACGTACAAATGTATTTTACGAAGTTGTACTGTTCTCTCAAGATAACTAGTTCTATAAAAGTCGGTCAAGGTACTATAATAGTTGATAGTAAATATCCCATGATCTGAAATCAATAGTTCACTTTATCAGTAATTATTCTCCGTTATTTTATATTTCAGCTCATATTCCAGCCGAGAGTGTAGAACTGACAGTTTATCATATTACAGAGAGAACCTGTTGGTATCTAACAACCTCTACGTTTATTTACCAATATGATGCTGTGTACTTTATCGCACAGTTCCTAGTGGACAGTATTTACTCTCCGTGTTCTCTACTCGATCTCCATCAAATCTGGGATATTAATCAATCTGTTATCAGTCTACAGGATTTAATAAATTCAGATAAAAAACTTACGACAGCTTTCCGTTCTATTCCTGTAACTTCTGATTGGAATTTATTAGGTCCAATTAAAGGTGAGTTGTTATTACATTTAAATCACATTTTAAAATATCAATATACTCCTGTGTTTATTATACACAAGGTTTTAAAAATTTTGGGATTTGTGTGCCATGATATTACATCATTTGGCTTGTTATTGGTTTGATATTGGCTTAACATTGGTTTGTTATTGGCTTGTTGATAAGTTGATATTGGCTCCATATTTGGCTTGTTATTGGCTTGTTATTGGCTTGTTATTGCCATGTATAAGTTCCAAATAGAATATATGGCACTTAATTTTAACTTGTTGAATTATTGTGACTTGTTATAAGTAGGCTAAGACATAAAATATGGGGACTCAGGATGAGCCAGCCAAAACCTCCCATCATTAAATTTGCTAATGATTATTTTTTATCTTCTAGAAGCAACCAATCAAGAGAGAGAAACTTTGCTTCATTTTTGTGGGCGATTTGGACTTTATTGTTTAGCGGATTACCTGTTAAATAAGCCAGGTGCGGAGGCTTGTGTTCGATTACAAAATAAAGACGGATTTTCTCCAGTTGACGTAGCTGTTAATTGTGGATATCAAAACATTGCTCAACTTTTTACACAGTAAGTTTTTTTTTATTTCTCTGGTGGAACTCGAGGCCACTGTGCACGTTCTCTTTGACACAACAGCTGAAACATATTACAACAAATACGTACATATATCTACCCTGTTTAGGTGAAGTACGTTAGTTAATATTCACATTATATTCAATCTGACCAATCAACATACGTGTTAACATTGATATTATTACGGTTTGTTTTGTATAGATGAATACATGTTACCTCAATCGTTTGAAGAAGGTAATTTTGATTGGATAAAATTCACCACCCGATAACAAGCTATTTGGATAAAGTTACTAATACCTCTGAATTTTCGAGTACCGGTACTAGTGTTAAGGCTAATGAAATGATTTAATTTGTAAGAATCTCTGTTATATTATTTTGGAGGTCAGAGGTTTGTAAGAATCTCTGTTATATTATTTTGGAGGTCAGAGGTTTGTTAGAATCTTTGTTATATTATTTTGGAGGTCAGAGGTTTGTAAGAATCTTTGTTATATTATTTTGGAGGTCAGAGGTTTGTTAGAATCTCTGTTATATTATTTTGGAGGTCAGAGGTTTGTAAGAATCTTTGTTATATTATTTTGGAGGTCAGAGGTTTTTAAGGTGAAGGTTTGTTTGATATGAGTTGAAATCTGATGAAGGTGAAATTGTTTACTTTCTATTGTTTGTTGATTTGTTGTTGTTTATTTATTAGAGATTGGATGTGATATGATTACTTTGGACAACTGTATCATTTGGTTAATAAAATGAATCATAGGTCAAGTGAAATATTTCTTATATCTAGCCTTGATAGATTAATATTACTGAACCCAATAGAACTTTCACTCTTTCAGGTTTATAATTATCTTGTGTTGGCCTTGTGGCATTCCGAATGATTCTAGATTATTTTACTGGCCAAACAATTAAAGAACATTTTATTTGGCTGTATTTGCCACATTATTCTTTAGTCAGTTGGACTATCCATCCTTTACATGTAAATGCTCCAGAATCTCGAGCATTCAACCAATTTTAATAAAACTCGGCACAAGTGTAAGAGTACTCATCTGGATTAGATCTAGCTCTATTTTCCTTGACCTTCCTTATTGGTCATCTTATAAGTTTTTATACTCTATAACATGTCCAAGTTATATTGTTACAATGTTTGATCTTTCTGTTTATAACCAGAAAAGCCAATATTTGATAAGTGACCAGTGGTCAGAAGGATATTGTCGCGTTTGGTCTCAATCATGTGAAATTTACTCTCATGCATTCTGTGAATTATGACATCTTTGATGAACGTACCAAACCTTGACCGGTTTATTTTGACAACATTCTTGTGTGAGTGGACACACATTATAGAGATTTTTACACCACATTGTTTACATTCTCATTCTCATGATAAATGCAGGATTAAGAAAATAGATGTAGGTCTATTGAAGTGAAAACGTATTGAGAAATTGAAGCATTGATTGATTTCGATCTAAATCAATACATAGGTCCATCAAACTAAAATAGTAGTAATATAATGTGTAAGCTTACACCTGTATTATATATTGTAGAGATTTTTAATATACATGACTTTGATTTCTAATAAGATCTCTGTTAGAAGATTCTGGAGATTTTATCATTAACAATATTTTATTCACATATTATGAAAAGTATTGGAGAGAGATTTGGGTTTATTTAACTCCTTTCCTGATACAAAGTGATACAGGTATATTTATATATATTCATTATACAGGCAATTAATTTAATTATAAACATTAATTATTTAATTTTAATCAATTTCAATGTTAATCTAGATTGATACAGGTCTTTCAGGGTAAAAAATAATACAATATCATTATGAGCAAACTGAAATAAATGGATGTCATTTTCAAATCTAATTAATCTAAATAAATATAATACATGAATATGTCTGTCAAGATGTTGCAAAAATAACACAATATCATAATGAGCAATATGGATACTGGTATCAGGTGTTCTATAAAGATGAGGATGTCCTGCCCTGCTTCTAATACTCTCCTAATACTAAAATGTTGTAAAATTTTTAATTCTGACTTTGAAAACATCAGAAAAATCTTGCATCAAGGAAGGAAAGCTTATGATATTTTATACGAATGTTATTAAAAGGTTATAAAAAGGATGGTATTTCTGCGTAAAATATAATGTTATGTTATGTTATGTTATATATTTGGAAACACAATATTTTTTTTTAGCGTAGCATAACTCAAGCAATAAACACCAGTTTTACGTTTACTTTTCTTGTTGTTTAAATCTTTTCAACCAATCAGAATTTGTTGACTCTTTCGCTGCAGTTGTTGACAAACTTTTTCGAAACAATGACGGAAAATCGTTTGAAGAGTTTAAAGAGAGGTATTGTGGGATTGCTACTTTGTGTCAACACAACAACATTCAATGACCCTTGGTCAGAATTTTAAATTTTCTTTTGAGTGAACTCAATGTTCGAAGGATAAATATTCAGAGATTTGTGTTTTTGGAATAATGCAGCCAATTTGTTTCTGCGAAGCTGTTTTCTGAAAGTTGCGTCTGCTTTGAGAATAATTTGTCTGCTGCCAAAATGCGAGTGTTTTGTGTAGTTTTATCAAGGTAAGACATAGTCCGTTTAAGATTGATTTTGGACGAAGTTGGTTCTAGACCACTACTGATCGACCCAAGGAAGGCAAATACACAACTAAGCAAACCAAGTTAGGAATTTTTTAGTTCAGAAAGTATCGAGAATGGCTGTTAAATATTTGAGTTTATTTGAATCAATACGGTATAGTTGTTTATTACCATGGACATTTATACCCATTGTTTAGTGCAGGTTTACTGAGTTCTAAAATTTTCTATGTTCTATGATTAGTTGACTTACTTTAATCATATACTTTAATAAAGAGGGGGGGGGGGGGG
>NW_008707797.1:530526-533151 GCF_000327385.1 Lottia gigantea | reverse complement strand
TTGGGGGGGGGGGGGGAGGGGGATGATGGAGTAAGTCATGTATAGAGTCATGTTTAAGGCACTTTGGTTGTTGTTGTAGTTGTTTAACCATGCACTTTAAAGAGGGGGTGGGGGGGAGGGGGGTAGTTGGAACATCTATATAGTACCTTATCTACAATAAAATAACCTAAAGCACTTTGCTTAGGATAAAATTATTTAACAAAAGTGAGAAATAGAACATTTGTAAATAACTTAAACCCAAATGATATATTAACTGCATACTGTAGTTTTAACTTTCTTTTCAATCCTGTGCCAGTGCCTACTGTTAAGAATTAACCTGCTTCATTTAATCATCCTAAGCGCTTAAAAGGTTTCAGATTCCCAGTAAATCTGAGTAAAGGTTCTTCTAAATAACAAACTCTTCTCTGTAACGATCTTAACTCTTGGATTATCCTTATTCTTATTAAGAGTGATTTATCAAGCTAACCCACGTCTTTTCCTCATTACGTTAATAATAGGATTGAACGACCACAATCAGCTAGTAATCTCTGGTCACTTAAAGGTTCATTTTCCAATAAAAATAATGAATTGTGGGATAGCGAAACTCTAAGTAGAGCATAATGACGTCCTTAATAAACAGATCCTACACAAAATCTTTGATCTAGAAATTCAGTTCTGTGATTTGGTATATGTGGTTGAGGAATAATGTTTGGGACCATCTTTTCCCTCAGCAGAACAGATCCAGCAAAAATGATCAAGGCTCTGAGAGTTAAGACAAGACTCTCTGACAACAGAAACTGTCTGTTACCAGAGAAACCCTCAGTAGAAAACGGTAAAATTAGTCTTGACACTTCCTTTAAGCTGAAAGTATTGACCAATCAATGAACTGTAATTAATCACCTGACTTAAAGATAATTAACGAGGTGGGTTATTTTCTCCCCGATCAATCCAGTGATTAGTGAGTTAAAATATCGTATTGATTGTACGCAGTGGGGTTTTTTTGGGGTATATTAGAATTACAGTTGAATAATAATCTTTTCTGCAATTTGGTGTTAGTGTTGGGGGGGGAATGGAGGGGGGAGGGGGGGGTGGGGTTTAGGTAGAGAGAGAGTGGATGCATAGTGAGTTAATTATGCTTAGTGTTTTCTTTTTCTTGTGTTGTATTCCAGTTAAATAATTTAGTTTACAATTAAATCTGGAGGGGTCAGGAGTTGGAGGGGGTGGGAGAGGGGGTAGGTAGAGATTGTAGGGGGAGGGGAGGATTTGTCAGTTATAACAAAGTATGAATGTAAATTCCATGATGTAATCTTTGTTTCTTAAAGTCTTGATCACCAACAAAAATCTCTAAATCTCTAAATCGCTGATCAGCTTATATTGAAATGTATGACAGAATAGAATTCTCATCCAAAATGTGGTAAAATCAAGAGTATAAGTTGTATAGTAGTGGACTCTTCTAATAAAAAGTATCATCAGGTGTTTATAAACTGATTCCTTGATGTTTGAAATCTACTGGCAAATACAGTAGAATCAATATCCCTGATGAACTATTATGAAGTGTAAATCACGATTATTGAAGTTATAATTAGATATTGTAATAAAATATCAATGATTATTTGTTATTTCAATGTTCGTGTTTAGAGTTATTGTGATATTTTACGATAATTAACAACAAGTTCGTTAAAACGCCCGTCATTAGTATATCATGTTACAGAACTTGAGATCTGAACTGTAGGCTATTGAAATTATTTTACTTGCTAAATGGCAGAAGTCAAGTGAAATTCTATAGATTGAATCCAAAATAAAATTGAAAATTGACACCAGACCCACTCATAAAAACATGGCATCTGATAGTTTGTATACTGGCATTAAATTACTTTGGATATTAATTGTCTTTAAGGTGTCCAATCCAACTCGCTACTTACTGAGCTACCCCACTACCCTGTAGTTTAGAGATAGCAGGAAGAGGAAATACAGGGCTAGGATCTTATGCTATGAGGTGAAAATCCAACTCGCTACTTACTGAGCTACCCCACTAACCTGTAGTTTAGAGATAGCAGGAAGAGGAAATACAGGGCTAGGATCTTACTCTATGAGGTGAAAATCCAACTCGCTACTTACTGAGCTACCCCACTAACCTGTAGTTTAGAGATAGCAGGAAGAGGAAATACAGGGCTAGGATCTAACTCTATGAGGTGAAAATCCAACTCGCTACTTACTGAGCTACCCCACTAACCTGTAGTTTAGAGATAGCAGGAAGAGGAAATACAGGGCTAGGATCTAACTCTATGAGGTGACAATCCAACTTGCTACTGAGCTACCCCACTACCCTGTAGTTTAGAGATAGCAGGAAGAGGAAATACAGGGCTAGGATCTTATGCTATGAGGTGAAAATCCAACTCGCTACTTACTGAGCTACCCCACTAACCTGTAGTTTAGAGATAGCAGGAAGAGGAAATACAGGGCTAGGATCTAACTCTATTAGGATCTAACTCTATTAGGATCTTACTCTATGAGGTGACAATCCAACTTGCTACTGAGCTACCCCACTACCCTGTAGTTTAGAGATACCAGGAAGAGGAAATACAGGGCTAGGATCTTATGCTATGAGGTGACAATCCAACTCGCTACTTACTGAGCTACCCCACT
>NW_008707797.1:523577-530476 GCF_000327385.1 Lottia gigantea | reverse complement strand
CAAAATAAAATTGAAAATTGACACCAGACCCACTCATAAAAACATGGCATCTGATAGTTTGTATACTGGCATTAAATTACTTTGGATATTAATTGTCTTTAAGGTGTCAATCCAACTCGCTACTTACTGAGCTACCCCACTAACCTGTAGTTTAGAGATAGCAGGAAGAGGAAATACAGGGCTAGGATCTTACTCTATGAGGTGAAAATCCAACTCGCTACTTACTGAGCTACCCCACTACCCTGTAGTTTAGAGATAGCAGGAAGAGGAAATACAGGGCTAGGATCTTACTCTATGAGGTGAAAATCCAACTCGCTACTTACTGAGCTACCCCACTAACCTGTAGTTTAGAGATAGCAGGAAGAGGAAATACAGGGCTAGGATCTTACTCTATGAGGTGAAAATCCAACTCGCTACTTACTGAGCTACCCCACTAACCTGTAGTTTAGAGATAGCAGGAAGAGGAAATACAGGGCTAGGATCTAACTCTATGAGGTGAAAATCCAACTCGCTACTTACTGAGCTACCCCACTAACCTGTAGTTTAGAGATAGCAGGAAGAGGAAATACAGGGCTAGGATCTAACTCTATGAGGTGACAATCCAACTTGCTACTGAGCTACCCCACTACCCTGTAGTTTAGAGATAGCAGGAAGAGGAAATACAGGGCTAGGATCTTATGCTATGAGGTGAAAATCCAACTCGCTACTTACTGAGCTACCCCACTAACCTGTAGTTTAGAGATAGCAGGAAGAGGACATACAGGGCTAGGATCTAACTCTATTAGGATCTAACTCTATTAGGATCTTACTCTATGAGGTGAAAATCCAACTTGCTACTGAGCTACCCCACTACCCTGTAGTTTAGAGATAGCAGGAAGAGGAAATACAGGGCTAGGATCTTACTCTATGAGGTGAAAATCCAACTCGCTACTTACTGAGCTACCCCACTAACCTGTAATTTAGAGATAGCAGGAAGAGGAAATACAGGGCTAGGATCTAACTCTATTAGGTGAAAATCTTGTTGTCAATCTCTTTAAGGTGATTTTAATGTTGCAATCATCTGGTTTTATTATCCAATCAGATTACTGTATTTCTTAAAATCTGGATTTGATCTTTATTTCAAATTTTGGAGAATACGGACCGTGGAATGGAAGTTATTGAATATATAATATAAACTAATTGGATTTATAATAAATTTATTGAAACAATAAACGTGTCACAGGATCGCAGATAAAAACATCAAATCAGTCAGTGAGTTCTATCTATCAATCAAGAATCAATTTTAACTGTGAAAAGTTCATGATGTTTTTTTTTGTTTAGATTTATGAAAACTTTATACCAAAATCTAGAGAAATATGATCCTAGACTTAATTGAAAGTTTTAACTAAAACACAAAATTAACGACTCAAAAATGTTTCAATTGTTATTCTAAGTTAACTTTAAATAAACTGAATGGTGGCCAAATTCAACACGGAGATTCTGTATGGAGGTTAGCTATACATACATAATGAGGGTAGAGTTGGACAGGGCTAAGATGTTTTTTTAACGATGAAACAGTGGTAAATAAACTTCACGTGAACATGTTACGGAGGGTGGTACACAACTCTGACCTTATTACAGTGTCAACGTAAACAAACATCACTTTATTCTCCTTACAGACTAACAGACTGACTACTGACCGACAGAATTATAAGAATTAGGAAAAAAAAGTTAATGAAAATACCTAAAAAAAAAAATATTTTAACATTGAAACAAGTTTTGGCATCAGATTTTTACAAAAATTAAAAACTGGTAAAAAACCCAGTTGGACAAATGCAAGTTAGATAAAGATTAGTCAATAGTTTGTCAGTTCATTCTAAAAAAATATTGGTGGCTGAAAGTTAATCTACCTGTTATTATCAAAACAACAGAGATTATAGTCATCATTGAATTTACCTGGGTTTTATATAATATCTAAAATATCCTTAAAACTACTAGTAATTATTCAAAAAAGCATAAAATTTGGTAATAAAGGTAGATAAAATACTGTTTTTAATATCAATATTCCCTTTAACCAGTCTTATTATATAGTAGACAATGGTTCAGTAGGGTGTTTCTATATTTAACCTATTCACAGCATCAGTTGATATCCGGCCTCCTGGCTTCTATACTATTGCTTTATTTTTAGATCTTTGACATTTGATTAGTCTTGTTCAGCACTTTTTGCTTTATGTATTCAACGAATATTAATTTAGTCGTGTCGTGACATTTTTTTGAAATGCAGTCTTATTTTGTAATTGTCTTTAAATCAGTTGATATCAGAGTAAAGTTTGTTAAATGTTGGAATATATCCTAAAATCATTTATTTTTCATCAGCACAGAACTTCATGGGTTTTGTATCCACAGAAATATTTGTAGACCTGCAGTATTTTATCATTTTTTCATCAAAATTTTGGAGTTTTTGTGTTATCCTATGTTTTATATTTTTTCAATATTGATTGGTTCACACTCTAAAATTACTTATACAGCTACTGTGAATGCATAGTTTTTATCAGATGACAATATGGCTTAAAGGGACAGGTGGGCCATTTGGGGGGAGGGGGAGGGGGTTGTTGATTTCAGTCTTGAATGTTTGTAAATAGTCTTCAGAAGTACTAGAAATGTATGAAAATCATATAATGGCTTTAAAAATACTTCAAACTAGGAATTTTACTAACTATTTCTATAACTATTTCTATAGATGTCTTTTCTATATATCACAGAGTATGACGAGTCGTCATTTTAACATTCAAATGCAGATAATTCTGGACACACATGGATTTGAAGGCTCAAATTTCAATGGTGAGCGGTGAACACTATTACTGATTAGCTCAGCTAAAAAATTCCAGTTTCATAGACTAAGGTATGATTGGTCAAAAAAATAGTACAACTGTACCTTTGATAAATCATAGATAACTGAATACTAACTGATATTTAACATTACCAGTAACTTAGATTATCTGTTTTTTACCTCTCTATTAACTCGTAGGTACTTGGCACCAGTTACAGGATCATTTTAGGCAGTGAAAGTTTGCCGATATTTTGTCCAGATTATCATGTCGTAATTCAAACATCATAGCTAGGACTACAAGGTTTGCATGCATAGCCTATATTATATTATATTATTATCATTGCCCTGATATATACGTACATTTTTGGACGATTGCAATCAGGGGCCTTTTTCTCGAAAACTAAGATAAAATCAAGATTTTAAGAAATACAGTAATCTGATTGGATAATAAAACTTATCTTAAAATTGATTTTAGTGTTTGACCAATCAGATCACTGTAACACTTAAGTTAAGTTTTCGAGAATAAGGCCCCTGGGCTGCACAGGGCTGAACCTTGAAAGTGTATCGCCCAACTCTACCCGTGTTGATAAAGAAACGTAGGATATATCCCTGTTAATTGTTATGGAATATCTGTTGGTTTTTGAAGATGAAATCAGATGTTATACATGTGTTGGGTAAGATTAGATTCTAGAGGTAAACAGACATCCTGGTTTTATATTGTACCTATTCTACAGACTGGGGTGAGATACCATTTCATATATTATCTTTCCTTACAGATCACTTACCTCACCATTAGATTATTGACTTGACCACAGGCTACTAGTGACCTTTATTTATCTACTTAATTTGTCCTCGCTTCGTCTTCTATACTGGACTCGTTCTACTTCAGATTCCATCTCATTTATACTTAGACTTATATAATATAATATAGTTATATAAACTAAGACTCTCTTCCCAGTCTAGCTATAACTCTTGCCCCACCCATCTCTGGATGCTCTTCCCAGTCTAGCTATAACTCTTGCCCTACCCATCTCTGGATGCTCTTCCCAGTCTAGCTATAACTCTTGCCCTACCCATCTCTGGATGCTCTTCCCAGTCTAGCTATAACTCTTGCCCCACCCATCTCTGGATGCTCTTCCCAGTCTAGCTATAACTCTTGCCCTACCCATCTCTGGATGCTCTTCCCAGTCTAGCTATAACTCTTGCCCTACCCATCTCTGGATGCTCTTCCCAGTCTAGCTATAACTCTTGCCCTACCCATCTCTGGATGCTCTTCCCAGTCTAGCCTTATATCTGGCCCTACCTATCTCTCCAGATGACGTGATATACAGATGACTAAGACTGACACTGTTCACAGTCATTTATTGATATTGTTTTAGTCCAATTCAAGATGTTCTTCAGCAAATTAATCCAGTCAATAGTTTTCTATTTTCTCTTGTTTTTGTTGGGTTTATTATTCTGGCTTGGTATTTGTTTTATCTTCTATACAGGATACTTTCCACTGTTTCTTCAACATGTAGACCCTCAACTAACTTGCTGAAAACAAATTGTGTCATATGATTTCAGACAGTTCCCTGCAAATTTGAATGTTACCATTGTAATGAAAATTTATTACATACTGTTAATCCTGTAATTGATTGTAGACAAACTGAGAGCAAGATTTTCAATCTGGAAAGTGACACATGCAGCTGAAATAATGTTTTGAAGCTTCTTGATAACTAAAAATTCATCAAATTTTCCCCTCGTGTTCTATCAAGTTGATTATATTGTTATTATATATTGAAATATACTTTGTGATGACATGATAAGATACCAGTAAACTTTGATTTGTGATGAAGAGAAAATGAATACTGTATCTGGTGTTTATACAAAACAAGTCTGCTGACAAGAATTTGATTAAATTTTTTTTGTCTTTTTAAAATTCAGGTATGTTTATTTTTTTTTCTGTGACTGATTCTTAAAACATAACCTGTCACAATGGTTTCTTCTGTCTTCTACCTCCAGTCCCCAGTCTGCAGCCCCCAGCCTCCAGCCCCTAGTCCCCAGTCCCCAGCCCCCAGTACCCAGTCCCAAAACCTCTCCTTATCTCTGCATCTTATAAGCACTCCCCTACCTTCCTATGCAAACTTCCCCGTCCCCTCCCCTCCTACCTCCATATCAACACAATTCTTGCCCAAATCTTATTCATCATAGTTTACACACCAACCCCTTCAAAGAACATCCCGTTTTTGTCTCCCTTTTCCACTCTCCTCTGTTCAGCCCCACCCCTAATATAAGTTGTATTCTTATAGCAATCCCTCCACCTAAATACATCCCCCCTCCCTCCAACTTGTAACAGCCCCACCCCTAATATAAGTTGTATTCTTATAGCAATCCCTCCACCTAAATACATCCCCCTCCCTCCAACTTGTAACAGCCCCACCCCTAATATAAGTTGTATTCTTATAGCAATCCCTCCACCTAAATACATCCCCCCTCCCTCCAACTTGTAACAGCCCCACCCCTAATATAAGTTGTATTCTTATACAAACCCCTCCATCTAAATACATCCCCCCTCCCTCCAACTTGTAACAGCCCCACCCCTAATATAAGTATATAATATGTGATAACAAGTAGTTAATGTTGATAATAATATTTTATCTAGTCTATAATCTTATATCATCATGTGATTGATGGGTCCAATATCATTTTCTACTTTCTACCCTTCTTCCTTGTTTCTTCAAAAAAAAAAACAGCTAGTCTGATATTTTGGGGTGAATTTAAAATGTTGAAATGGACAAATAATGAATTGTAAGTTGGATATTTTTAAATTTTATAGTTTGTGTCTATTTCTCCTTTGTTTGTTCAAAAAACTGCATATTTTTGGGTGAATTTGGATGGATTTTAAGTGGATATTTGGATGATAAATTTTTATTTGTAAAATTTTAAAATACCCGATTAATAAATTGTGAGTTAGAATTTACAAATTTTGATTTATTCCCATCTTGGGATGCAACGATTCTTGAAGTTGGGTTTCGATACACTATATGATACTCATCTAACGATACGATTTATCACGATAATTATCGCGATTCATTTATTAGAGAAGGAAAGGGAAAAATATAGTAGAAATTCGTAAAATTACTAACAAGTTTATCACTATTAAACACTTGAGAATATTTAGAAGTAAGAAATTGTGAAAAAAAATCTCAATTATGATAAATAAATAAATTTGTGCAAATTTTGATGTGAAAATCATACTTGGAAAATAAAAACATGACACAATTTCTTATACACACAAGAATTCTGTGTTATTTGTTATTAAAGGGGTCTAAGAATTAATCGTGCCGATACATTACGATTATTTTTATCCAACACATCGATATGAAAGAATCGCGGTTTATCGTGAATCGGAACTTCACATTTGTTGAAAAGAACACCATATTTTGAGTAATTTGATATGAATATTATAGATGATAAATCTCAATTCAATAAATCTATAAATAGACAAATACTTCTTTGTGAGTTTGAATTTTATATTTTATCCTTCTGTGGATATTTGAATTTTAATAGTTGTTACCAATATTGGATAAACAATCTTTATTTATAAAATGTCAGATAGAATTTACAATTTTAGTTAGAATTTACAATGTTAGTTAGAATTTACAATGTTAGTTAGAATTTACAATGTTAGTTAGAATTTACAATGTTGGTTAGAATTTACAATGTTGGTTAGAATTTACAATGTTAGTTAGAATTTACAATGTTGGTTAGAATTTACAATGTTAGTTAGTGTTTACAATGTTAGTTAGAATTTACAATTTACAATGTTAGTTAGAATTTACAATGTTAGTTAGAATTTACAATTTACAATGTTAGTTAGAATTTACAATGTTAGTTAGAATTTACAATGTTAGTTAGAATTTACAATGTTAGTTAGAATTTACAATGTGAGATAGAATTTACAATGTTAGTTAGAATTTACAATGTTAGTTAGAATTTACAATTTACAATGTTAGTTAGAATTTACAATTTACAATGTTAGTTAGAATTTACAATTTACAATGTTAGTTAGAATTTACAATGTTAGTTAGAATGCGTTTTGATGTGT
>NW_008707797.1:522376-523527 GCF_000327385.1 Lottia gigantea | reverse complement strand
TAAATAATACATTAAAATATTCCCTGAAAATTATCTCAAGTCTGCTGTAATTTCAACACGATGTTTAAAAACTGAGTTATTAGAAACACACGATCTGTACCTAATAGTACCTTATCTTTTATACTTGTGATACAGAAATAAAACTGATAACATTCACTTTTCTGGCGCCAAAACCGCTTCCATCAGTCCATAGCAACTGTACAGACTTTATCAATGGCGGCACATATTTCTTTTTTTAAATTAAATTGCGTTAAAATCTAAATTTGATTCAAAAAATTATACATAAAATGATTTATATATAAACTGAATCAAACATTCCCTTCATCTGATTGGTCAATCACTGAATTAATTGTAAATATCAGGATTTTCTTAAACTGTATTTTATGTCAAAGTATTATATTATATTAGATTATATTAATGTAAATTTTATTGGTTAAGAAGTGGACATGGTTTCTTATCCACTAAAATTTTACCTGAGACTTGCTTAGAACCTAACACTAGCTGTCTTACACTTACAATTAGATGCTCAAATATAATTTAAAAACCTTGGAACCAAATCTTGAGTACAGTGCTGAGTACTTTCATAATTTCCCCCATTACACACTGCATGGAGTTGCCTGTCTTCGTTACTCTGGTCAATGTGTAGTACTAGTATAGCAAGACCTTGATCTTGAACTACATTTCATTTCATTCTGGTGTCAAAGAGTGCAATTGCCCAGTACATTTAATTTGTTTCATTTCATTCTGGTGTCAAAGAGTGCAATTGCCCAGTACATTTAATTTGTTTCATTTCATTCTGGTGTCAAAGAGTGCAATTGCCCAGTACATTTAATTTGTTTCATTTCATTCTGGTGTCAAAGAGTGCAATTGCCCAGTACATTTAATTTGTTTCATTTCATTCTGGTGTCAAAGAGTGCAATTGCCCAGTACATTTAATTTGTTTCATTTCATTCTGGTGTCAAAGAGTGCAATTGCCCAGTACATTTAATTTGTTTCATTTCATTCTGGTGTCAAAGAGTGCAATTGCCCAGTACATTTAATTTGTTTCATTTCATTCTGGTGTCAAAGAGTGCAATTGCCCAGTACATTTAATTTGTTTCATTTCATTCTGGTGTCAAAGAGTGCAATTGCCCAGTACATTTAATTTGTTT
>NW_008707797.1:513156-522326 GCF_000327385.1 Lottia gigantea | reverse complement strand
AATGGTGTGCTATAGATATATGAGAAAAGGAATTGGACAAGAAAATAACGCTTGAATTTATTGAAATATGATTTGGAAACAGACAAATTATTTATTATATTTTTAAATAAAATGGATGCAGACTGAAAATAGGTCAGTTGTTTGAAGATGACATGTTGTGAAACTCCGAGAAACAATGTATATCAGGTTGTGTTTTAATATTTCTAGAATGGACTATGTTTTTAATCAGGTGTTTGTGTGAAAAAGGTGTTAAACTCTTGGTTTGTTTCATTCTAGATATGAAGGAGAAGGTATTCCAGTGAGAGAAGCCGAGGAACCTGTCCAGATTCTCGAAGACAATGGAATAATTCATCATGATCCTGCAACTGGTTCCACTTCATTATCTACTTATTTAGATACCAAACCTAATCCTGTTGGTACGTTATCTTAGATTTCAAACATCTGATATCATCCATCCTAGCCTAACATTTATCGAAAAAAGTTCATTGGCTCAAGTAAACCTACAATTATCCTCATTGAATCAGTGTATAGAAATGAAATGAAATGAAATGAAATTGAAAATGGATATGATATGATATGATATGATATGATATGATATGATATGATATGATATGATAGTACTCAATATCTGTCTGTTCAGATTCAATTTTTAAACGTAAAACACGTGTATACACCTGACACATTATTGAGCATTGTCACCTTCTTTAAAATTTTGAAAATTCTGATTTGAAAAGATAAGTTATGCTACAGAAATTAAATCCATTTTAATTCATCAGAATATTCTGTAGTTAAACATGAATAAATTATTAATAAACTTTGATTGAATATTTCAGAAGAAGATATAGATGTATTACAGTCTGTTCATACAAACATGAGACGAAGATCTGATATAACTGGACAGGGCCAAGCGTGCTCCTCTAATTATCGTTATAGACAGAATACCTGGTCATCATCTGATATCACACCACTCTATCATCATGATAATAACACAGGTTGGTTCTCACCTCTCTTAATGATAATATTATTTCAACTGGATATAAAAAAATCACGAGAAAGTCAATAAAGGTGATTGTATAACAATGCTCCAGTGATGAGATCAGTAGAGTTTTATCTTTTTAATAATAAGCCAGTTTCAGTAATAAAAATATATACCAGCAAGACAATTCCATTAATCAAAATCAAGAGTAAAAGTTGTATAGTAGTGGATTCCTCCAATGAGATGTATCATCAGGTGTTTCGAAAAGAGTAAGCATGGTCTGTTTCTCTTGACGACTCGAAGGTGTCTGGGTACATGCTCTTACTGGAAAATTGAGACTTAAAAATACTTTTAGGGCAGGCAATATTTGGAGGTTAATTATAAAGTTATATATAGAAGAAGTCTCTTTAAATTTCAACCTAAAAACTCCCACCATCAATTCATCAAAATATTATGAGATAAAAAAAACATTTTCCGTTCTGTAATCCTGAAATCTTTTATGAAATTTATTGACTTGTTCCATGTACCGTGTTTACATTTAATATTTTCTATTGATTGGCCTCCGACATGATAACTGACTTGTACAAGGCCCTGTGTGTTACTGTGTGTTACTGGCTGTTACTGGCTGTGCATGTTACAGACTCTTCGACAGAGTAGGCTATTGTTGCTATGTAGTTGTGTGTAGCTGGCTAAACCTGGTTGTGCCTGTAGTGAGATCCTGCGACAGTTGGAAATAGAAAAGGCTATTGTGTTGTAGGAAAACTTTCCTCATTCCACACTGCTAAGTGTCTAAATTAGTCAGATGAGAAGCAGGGGACAGTTTTCAAATTCACACCCATGGGATCATTTTAGTGTTCCAGTCATCTGATTGGTCAAACTCTAAAATTGATTTGAATTTGGCTTTATTATCCAATCAGATTACGGTATTTCTTAAATCTTGGTTTAAAATTAAGTTAATGTGAAACGGATTCCAGAACAGGAGGATGTAAAACTCCACGTAATTTCATGTTTTGTGTCTTGTAGAATATAATCTGGCAACAGATGATAATAATATGGAACAAGCTATCGACAGATTATTTAAGGAGCGACAGGAACATCAGAAATTACTAGAGAATGTTGTCAGCCCGCAGAGTTTTTCAGGATTACTCAAACCTGGTGGAGTCAATGGAGACCATCTGCTACCATATTCAAGGGAGACAACTACTATAGGAGAACAGTGGGGAATATTGGGTAAGTTTCATCGAGTTGTATTCTCATCTACTTGGTGTTGAGGTGCTTTTAGGTTTGAATCTTCTTCAAGGAGATCCAGCTCACTGGCTGGAAAGTCGAGATAGGATCAAGCTTGAAGCAAGAGAAATTCTACTGTTTATTCTCAAGACTTCAATTATTGATTTATAAATGGTTTACCTACAAATTTCAAACTTGGCTTAAAAGTTGTATTTTTTACAAATAAATTCTTCTAATTTCTATTAAAAATTATGATAAAAAAGATGAGTAATTTATGTATTATTTACTGTTTTCTGGTCTCTCTCTGATTATACAATTGTTTTAGGAGAAAATAGTATTATTACAGAAAAGAGAATTTTGAGTAGATATCTTTGTATAATAAATAGAATAATCAGTAAAAACTTGATAGCGTTGTTATGATTAGCATTTAAAGCTGTAACGAAATTAGAAAGAGAATCTTACTACCAGCTGTATAAATATTCATTGTTTGTTTTTATTGTAATATTATAGGATAGATATAGCTTTAAATGGATTTCCAATGAATCTCAAATACCATTTTATGTGAAATTTTAGCCAAGAAGCAAACCACTGTTTCTCTAGGAGATAATCACAGTGTTTGACTTGTTTTTAGATTAATCACTAAAATTGTTTTTTAAGATTTATTTTCATTAACCAGTTTATTTTAGCAAGACTTAAGATCATTTATAGCACCACTATGATAAGTAAAGTGGGGAGGTTCTCTTAGGACAGGTCATTCTTACTCTTCTGTAAAACACGGTGCCCCTGGGTCTGATAACATAGCATTCATTCTAGAGAGTCCACAATACTAATAATATATATTTGGTATATTAAAAATTATTCATGATGAACTGTTATAGCAGCTTGAATCAAGCTTAAAGTAAGCTTCCCACAAGGAAGCTCTTTATCCATATCTGGTAGGCATAATTAGTTGGTTATCCTCTTAAAGATTAATTAATCACCTGTCTTAATTAATAACGGAACTCGTTAAAGGTAGTTAACTTCCTGGAATGGTAGTCTATCATCTGTGATGGCTGGTAAATCAATAGTTTTATAATAGTCTACCAACCAGTGGTGTTTATAAAAGGTGGGAGGGGGACAGTAAAGCTGGCTGGGAGGGGGACAGTAAAGCTGGCTGGGAGGGGGACAATAAAGCTAGGTGGGAGGGGGACAGTAAAGCTGGGTGGGAGGGGGACAGTAAAGCTGGGTGGGAGGGGGACAGTAAAGCTGGCTGGGAGGGGGACAGTAAAGCTGGGTGGGAGGGGGACAGTAAAGCTGGCTGGGAGGGGGACAGTAAAGCTGGCTGGGAGGGGGACAATAAAGCTAGGTGGGAGGGGGACAGTAAAGCTGGGTGGGAGGGGGACAGTAAAGCTGGCTGGGAGGGGGACAATAAAGCTGGCTGGGAGGGGGACAGTAAAGCTGGGTGGGAGGGGGACAATAAAGCTGGGTGGGAGGGGCTACAGTAAAGCTGGCAGAGTTCAATCCCAACAAAAACCTTGGATTTTTCTATCTGATCTGTTGTACTGTCTCTTGACTTATACAGCGCCAATTTACAACCAGATTAACTGGAATATTTTGAAAAGGTGTCTTATTAAAGGTCACCAGACTTAAACACGCTGATCTAAATTAGAACTGGTGTTAAACTACAGTATAATCAACATTCTATTCCACGTCTGAATTAGGGCGTTTCTGTATAAAACTTGTATAATAAAAACTGTTCAGTAGGCGAAGTTCGATGAATTACATCAGTGACATATTGATTTTACTAATTATGGTAATTTCTAAACCATTAGAATAAATATTATATAATATACATTAACTACCATAATAAGAGAGACTTGTGTCAGGCTGAATTACATCATTCTCAAATCAGGGATACTGTTTCAACTGTTAGCCAATCATGTATGACTTGAAGACACTTTCAATGACAATATTCTCCGTAATCTCAGACTGAATTACATCATTCTCAAATCAGGGATACTGTTTCAACTGTTAGCCAATCATGTATGACTTGAAGACACTTTCAAGGTAACAGAAGAGTCTTATAAAACCAATGAGTTCACGGGCATGATTAACTTCATTTGAAAATAGAACTTTTAATTAAACATTTAGACTAATCTCAGCCGCGTGGATAAAAAATTGATTCGTAGTGAGATTTAGAATTGCATGTCACACACCATTTTACCATCATTAATTATATATTATCTGTTATTATTCCTTAATTTGATCGGGGCTAAATCGTTTTCTTGCCCTTCGCTGACTTTCAGCTAGAATTATATTTGAATATTATCAAGGTTTAATAGAAATTCAGATTGTGGAGGAATAAACGGTCAAGGTCATGGAATTGTGATTTAATTCTTTATTAACGTAATTATGAACCACTTTTGTTTTTCTCTTCCTGAATTTCAACTGGAATTAATTTTTGATATTTTTGAGTTATGGTGTTGAATTTTTCAAGGTTTAGTAGAAAATTAGTTTTCCCTCCTTTTTAGGGACAAATTTTCATGGTTTTATCATTTATTAATTATTTATTAACTTAACTATTAATCATTTCTTTTCCTTCCCTGATTTTGAATTATTTTTGATGTTTTGATGTTGATGATTTAAAACAGGAAATTAATTTTCTCATGTTTTAGGGAAATCTCTTTCAAGGTTATTGAACTTGTCAGTTGAAACCATATCGTTTTATCTTTAACTATTTTCTCATTCCTGACTTCCATTTTGAATTAATGTTAAAATTTAATCTCGATAAAAAGTAAATTAGGTTTCCTTTCTCTCACATTGGGGACTCAGTCAAGGTTGTTGAAGTCATTGAACTCACCATGTATTTTTCGTCTCTGTCAATTATTTCTTATTGGATTGTAAAGAGGTTTTTAAAATCTTATATTTTTATCCGGGACAATGTTAGCATCAATTTGTAATATTCCAATTTTTAATCAGACGTTTGTGGTTCCTGCAATTCCTCTAATATTAAACCTTTGCGATCATGATGTCCTAAATGGTTAAGCATTTCTATAATTATAGGAACCACAGACATCTGATAAAAAATTGGAATGATGTAAATAGAAGCTTAAATGGCCCTGTAACACAAAAAATTTACAAAACTCTTTACAATTCATTTAGAATTATTCATGACTGACCAAATCAACACCAATATCAGCATCCCTGATCTTATATAACTAGGAGTTTGGTATTTTCTGGTTACAGTCAGACATCATGACTAACCAAATCAACACCAATATCAGCATCCCTGATATTATATAACTAGGAGTTTGGTATTTTCTGGTTACAGTCAGACATCATGACTAACCAAATCAACACCAATATCAGCATCCCTGATCTTATATAACTAGGAGTTTGGTATTTTCTGGTTACAGTCAGACATCATGACTAACCAAATCAACACCAATATCAGCATCCCTGATCTTATATAACTAGGAGTTTGGTATTTTCTGGTTACAGTCAGACATCATGACTGACCAAATCAACACCAATATCAGCATCCCTGATCTTATATAACTAGGAGTTTGGTATTTTCTGGTTACAGTCAGACATTATGACTGACCAAATCAACACCGATATCAGCATCCCTGATCTTATATAACTAGGAGTTTGGTATTTTCTGGTTACAGTCAGACATCATGACTGTCAAATCAACACCAATATCAGCATCCCTGATCTTATATAACTAGGAGTTTGGTATTTTCTGGTTACAGTCAGACATCATGACTGTCAAATCAACACCAATATCAGCATCCCTGATCTTAATCAACTTTGAATTAAAAATCTGAATAAAATACTAAAGAAAAATACTAAGTGTTGTAATGTAATGTTAATATAACCTATTAAGTTGCCATTTTCTGGGTTCAGTCAGACATGACTGGCAAAATAAAGGAACAAATCAACATCCCTGATGTTATTTAACTATGAATTAAAATCTGAGTAAAATAATAAAAGAAAAGTTAATGTTGTAATATAAAACAAAAGATAGCTATATATAGACTGAAGGTTATGATTCATTGGTTAGAATAAACTAGATCTATTCCATGCTGCCACCACCACGCTAGCTAGCTAGATAGATAGATAGATAGATAGCTACTCTACTGGCTTTTTCTTTTAACATCTTTCATTCATTCTATTTCTCATACAAAAACTTTTACTAGTCTTATCAACATCTGTTTCTATAACGACAGGCGTTTTATAACTGGCATATTCTAACTTCTGGATCAATATAGTTTTTAAAGCCTCCTTCGAAAACATGGATTTGACTACAATATTTATTTCGTTCCTCCCATGTAACATTAGTTTTTCTTCATGGTGCGTGAAAATGTGAATATTTGCAGGAAGGATTATTTTTGTATTAAACTAGGGATAAAGTAGGGAAGAAATCGAACAAGATTTCAGCAGATAAAACCAGGATTTATTTACTAGCGTGATATTCAGTGATTTAAAATTCTCGTTACAGAGGGAAGTTTAAACAGTTTACGAGGAATTAGTAACGAACTTCTGAAACATCGAGAAATTAAAACTTTGGAATCTACTCTCGGACAGGTAAGCTTTATTTTTAATCATTTATTTATTCAGATATTTATTTCCTTCAGTTTTTCACATTAATTTATATAATACTACTTTTTAACATGTTACATTTTCATCTAAATTATAAAGTTTTCATTCATTCATTCATTCATTCATTCATTCATTCATTCATTCATTCATTCATTCATTCATTCATTCATTCATTCATAAACACAAATTTATGGTTTACTACTTTGGTTTTTTTTTTTTTACATTTCAACAATTAACATATATTTGTCTAACAAAGAAAGAAGTGGGGATGTCCAAGTTTAGATTTGTCATTGATCCCATTGGAAAGTTTGAAATCTGATAATCCAATGGAGTTAAATGGAGGGCCTATTGGATGTAGACTGTGTTAGGTCCGTGTTGGTGCCGAGTCGGTTGATTATTAAGTAGTCAAGATTTCGACTGGTGTGTCTCGGTAAATGGAAGTGAGACGCGACTAGTTTGTCCCTCTTGGGATAGATAGGTTCACTACTTTAGCATTAGCCAAACTTGGTTGGTGGAAGAATAGACTCTTTGTCTTTGGATTTTCTTCAATCACAGCAGTTATAAATTCTGAGTTTTGTCATCAAATATCAAATTCTTTCTTCGACTGTTAATTTTTGTGGCAAGCTAACCTGAAAGTAAAGTGATCCCAGCATTGGTCAAGGTTATACTGAGGTTGTCCTGGAAAAATTTCCCTCATTACACACTGCGTGACAATTGCCTTCTTGATTAGTCCTAATTAGCCAGAGAAAAACAGGACGTCTTTAAAGAACATAATGTTTAGTCGTTAACGGAATGAGAAAGTTGTGTTATGTAATTATTTTGGTCGTTAACCTTTTCATTTTGAAAAAAAAAACCGTCAGTTGTCAGAACTTCTTACTGTATAACTTGTCATGATCATCGAAGCTGTAAAAATGGTTAATTATTTCCCTTAACGAGGTCAAGTACCTGTTAGATTTTAACGAGTTTCTGGTTTTGTGGAATCCAATAAATTATTTTCTTACTCAGTCTCTAATTGATAGAGAAAGACAAGTAAAGATAAGGTCTCTAATTGTTAGAGAAAGACAAGTAAAGATAAGGTCTCTGATTGTTAGAGAAAGACAAGTAAAGATAAGGTCTCTAAGTGTTAGAGAAAGACAGGTAAAGATAAGGTCTCTAATTGTTAGAGAAAGACAAGTAAAGATAAGGTCTCTAATTGTTAGAGAAAGACAGGTAAAGATAAGGTCTCTAATTGTTAGAGAAAGACAGGTAAAGATAAGGTCTCTAATTGTTAGAGAAAGACAAGTAAAGATAAGGTCTCTAATTGTTAGAGAAAGACAGGTAAAGATAAGGTCTCTAATTGTTAGAGAAAGACAGGTAAAGATAAGGTCTCTAATTGTTAGAGAAAGACAGGTAAAGATAAGGTCTCTAATTGTTAGAGAAAGACAGGTAAAGATAAGGTCTCTAATTGTTAGAGAAAGACAGGTAAAGATAAGGTCTCTAATTGTTAGAGAAAGACAGGTAAAGATAAGGTCTCTAATTGTTAGAGAAAGACAGGTAAAGATAAGGTCTCTAATTGTTAGAGAAAGACAGGTAAAGATAAGGTCTCTAATTGTTAGAGAAAGACAAGTAAAGATAAGGTCTCTAATTGTTAGAGAAAGACAGGTAAAGATAAGGTCTCTAATTGTTAGAGAAAGACAAGTAAAGATAAGGTCTCTAATTGTTAGAGAAAGACAAGTAAAGATAAGGTCTCTAATTGTTAGAGAAAGACAGGTAAAGATAAGGTCTCTGATTGTTAGAGAAAGACAAGTAAAGATAAGGTCTCTAATTGTTAGAGAAAGACAGGTAAAGATAAGGTCTCTGATTGTTAGAGAAAGACAAGTAAAGATAAGGTCTCTAATTGTTAGAGAAAGACAGGTAAAGATAAGGTCTCTAATTGTTAGAGAAAGACAAGTAAAGATAAGGTCTCCTAATTCTGTAAAATCTGAGCTGAATAAAAAGACAGATTGTAGCTCAGCCCATTAGATAGTTGGAATCATTATATGACATCATTGGTTTGGTTGCGTTGAACAAATAGTGGTCATTTGTTCTAGTCTCGGTCAGTGTGTCAAGGTATTGTGACCTTGTCATCTCCACTCATAGTTCCAGTCAACTCGGATGGAAATGGGTAAGAATTCAATAGTTTTGATACCTGACACCTGATGAAACTTCTCTTTTGAGGTTTCCACTACTATACTACTTTTACTCCCGATTTTGCCAGTCTTAGGATGAGATTTCTATTAAAGAAGTTGTCTTGTTTGTCTATATTTTTAATGATAGATATAGGAATAATAGTGTTAATAAGTATATCTTAAATTCATTACTTGTGATTTGAATAAAACAAAATCAACAGCCTTAGTCAAGTCTC
>NW_008707797.1:475220-476084 GCF_000327385.1 Lottia gigantea | reverse complement strand
TTATTTTATAAAACTCTAGAGATCAGCCAGTTATTAGAGTTATTTTATAAAACTCTAGAGATCAGCCAGTTATTAGAGTTATTTTTATAAAACTCTAGAGATCAGCCAGTTATTAGAGTTGTTTTTATAAAACTCTAGAGATCAGCCAGTTATTAGAGTTATTTTTATAAAACTCTAGAGATCAGCCAGTTATTAGAGTTATTTTATAAAACTCCAGAGATCAGCCAGTTATTAGAGTTATTTTATAATACTCTAGAGATCAGCCAGTTATTAGAGTTATTCTATCAAATGTAAGATAATGTAGCCCAGATTTGTGGAAGGAGAATTTGTTTCTTGAATCATGAATTGACATTATCACTCCCATCTGTACCAGAATGCCAGAACTTACAACGCATGTCTGGTACACACTGTTACTATAAATAGATATCATTCTATAGAAAACGCCTGACATATGACTACACTGTTAGTTCTGTTTTAGCTATTGTATAATAAATTTCGTTGGATGCTATCGTTTAGGATATTTTTCGTTAGTTTTAAATATTCAATCTGTGTTTTAAGGTGAAATTTGTGTGATGTTAAAACATTTTTTCTGGATAAATAAAGATAATGGATAAGTGGAAATTTTTGAGTAAAAAATGTAAGATTTTACTGTAAACTTATTAATGTCTGGGATAGGTTTGACTTTCACAATTTTTCATTAAATGAAGATAAGTTTTTGCCCTTGATTTAGCTGAAGTTTATAATTGACTGATAAATGAGTTGATACAGGTGTTGCTAATAAGGGGAGGCATGCTCACCCTTCAAAAACACCTGATACCACTCTGTGACTCATGGCCAACTTTGCATCTCCAATTAGCTAACAAT
>NW_008707797.1:460979-462276 GCF_000327385.1 Lottia gigantea | reverse complement strand
CTTTATCATTTAAAATTTGAATCAATATTTGTTGATAATATATGATAATACAGGTTATTTTGTTATACATTGTTGTATAATTTCATGTGTAAAGTAGTAAAAAAATATTGAACCAGATCTCTCTGTGACACTCAAAGAGGAGAAATTCAATTCATTTCATATTATTTCTGTAACACTCTGTAAAACTAGTTACAAAAAGAATGGATGGTGACACTGGGACGATGAACAATTTTAGATTGAGTCAATGTTTTTTTAGTACAATCAAGGTTTTAGATTGAGTCAAAGGTTTCAAGTAAAATCAAGGTTTTAGATTGAGTCAATGGTTTCAAGTAAAATCAAGGTTTTAGATTGAGTCAATGGTTTCAAGTAAAATCAAGGTTTTAGATTGAGTCAATAGTTTCAAGTAAAATCAAGGTTTTAGATTGAGTCAATAGTTTCAAGTAAAATCAAGGTTTTAGATTGAGTCAATGGTTTCAAGTAAAATCAAGGTTTTAGATTGAGTCAAAGGTTTCAAGTAAAATAAAGGTTTTAGATTGAGTCAATGGTTTCAAGTAAAATCAAGGTTTTAGATTGAGTCAATAGTTTCAAATAAAATCAAGGTTTTAGATTGAGTCAATGGTTTCAAGTAAAATCAAGGTTTTAGATTGAGTCAATGGTTTCAAGTAAAATCAAGGTTTTAGATTGTGTCAATGGTTTCAAGTAAAATCAAGGTTTTAGATTGAGTCAAAGGTTTCAAGTAAAATCAAGGTGTGTGTATAGTTTAAGGTGTGATTTAAATAATAATGTTTGTGGTTAAATGTCTATTGTGTGGTTAGAATTATGTAAAGATTATTTATAGAAAGAAACAAACACAGAGAGAGAATGTTGCTGGACAACTTTTTTAACTTTCCTAGATCATTAGGGTACTGTCAAAACAAACACATATAATCCAGTTTATAGGTCCGTTTGACTATACTGTCTTACAATCTAGATATACCTATATCTTACTTATTTCTGAGGTAGATTAGCCTAATTTCCTATTATTTATCTGGATCTGAATAAGACTATATGAAGGCAGTTTTAGGATCAGTGGATTAAACCCTTGCTGACAAACCTGAAGGTCCAGGGTTCAATCCCGGCATAGGTTGAGATAATACCTTCAGATTTTTCAACCTGGCTTCTCCTCGTCAGTGCTAGGGTCTAGGGGCTGACATGAAAAAAGCATCTTATCATGCAGATTGGACAATAAACCTAAGCACATTTAAGATCTTGCTGACTTGCTTGTTTGAATACATTGATAGAGAGAAAAGAAGGATGT
>NW_008707797.1:391904-460929 GCF_000327385.1 Lottia gigantea | reverse complement strand
GAGAAAGTTGTGTTATGTAATTATTTTGGTCGTTAACCTTTTCATTTTGAAAAAAAAAACCGTCAGTTGTCAGAACTTCTTACTGTATAACTTGTCATGATCATCGAAGCTGTAAAAATGGTTAATTATTTCCCTTAACGAGGTCAAGTACCTGTTAGATTTTAACGAGTTTCTGGTTTTGTGGAATCCAATAAATTATTTTCTTACTCAGTCTCTAATTGATAGAGAAAGACAGGTAAAGATAAGGTCTCTAATTGATAGAGAAAGACAAGTAAAGATAAGGTCTCTAATTGTTAGAGAAAGACAGGTAAAGATAAGGTCTCTAATTGTTAGAGAAAGACAGGTAAAGATAAGGTCTCTAATTGATAGAGAAAGACAAGTAAAGATAAGGTCTCTAATTGTTAGAGAAAGACAGGTAAAGATAAGGTCTCTAATTGATAGAGAAAGACAGGTAAAGATAAGGTCTCTAATTGATAGAGAAAGACAAGTAAAGATAAGGTCTCTAATTGTTAGAGAAAGACAAGTAAAGATAAGGTCTCTAATTGTTAGAGAAAGACAAGTAAAGATAAGGTCTCTAATTGTTAGAGAAAGACAAGTAAAGATAAGGTCTCTAATTGTTAGAGAAAGACAGGTAAAGATAAGGTCTCTAATTGTTAGAGAAAGACATGTAAAGATAAGGTCTCTAATTGATAGAGAAAGACAAGTAAAGATAAGGTCTCTAATTGTTAGAGAAAGACATGTAAAGATAAGGTCTCTAATTGTTAGAGAAAGACAAGTAAAGATAAGGTCTCTAATTGTTAGAGAAAGACATGTAAAGATAAGGTCTCTAATTGTTAGAGAAAGACATGTAAAGATAAGGTCTCTAATTGTTAGAGAAAGACAAGTAAAGATAAGGTCTCTAATTGATAGAGAAAGACAAGTAAAGATAAGGTCTCTGATTGTTAGAGAAAGACAGGTAAAGATAAGGTCTCTGATTGTTAGAGAAAGACAGGTAAAGATAAGGTCTCTAATTGTTAGAGAAAGACAAGTAAAGATAAGGTCTCTGATTGTTAGAGAAAGACAAGTAAAGATAAGGTCTCTAATTGTTAGAGAAAGACAGGTAAAGATAAGGTCTCTAATTGTTAGAGAAAGACAGGTAAAGATAAGGTCTCTGATTGTTAGAGAAAGACAGGTAAAGATAAGGTCTCCTAATTCTGTAAAATCTGAGCTGAATAAAAAGACAGATTGTAGCTCAGTCCATTAGATAGTTGGAATCATTATATGACATCATTGGTTTGGTTGCGTTGAACAAATAGTGGTCATTTGTTCTAGTCTCGGTCAGTGTGTCAAGGTATTGTGACCTTGTCATCTCCACTCATAGTTCCAGTCAACTCGGATGGAAATGGGTAAGAATTCAATAGTTTTGATACCTGACACCTGATGAAACTTCTCTTTTGAGGTTTCCACTACTATACTACTTTTACTCCCGATTTTGCCAGTCTTAGGATGAGATTTCTATTAAAGAAGTTGTCTTGTTTGTCTATATTTTTAATGATAGATATAGGAATAATAGTGTTAATAAGTATATCTTAAATTCATGTGATTTGAATAAAACAAAATCAACAGCCTTAGTCAAGTCACAAAACTGAAGATTTTATAGAATAATTGAGGAAGAATGAGAAAGAAATATTGTAAAGATGAGATTTGATTGATCGTCAGTTTAAATACTAGCCGTAGGGTGAATGTTGGGTGTTTAGTCCACTGTATTGAAGATTATTAGAGACTTACTAATAGAAGATTGTCTGGAATATTTACTGGGATTTAATGAGGTAGTGATCATGTCTTTATTATGGTCCGTGGCAGATATGAACGAGGAGTATAATATTTAGGACAAGCTGTTTGAGTTGTTGGAACCTCTCGGGCATTTGAACCTTTACATAACATCATTTGCTTGGTTACATCGATCAAATGATGGTCAAGGATTCTAATTTTGGTCGGTGTGAAATCCTTGGTGACCTTGAATCAGGAATCATTCCAGTCAAAGATCAATGCCAAGAAGTTTGGTCAGTTATTATCTGTGTAAAAATCCATTGGTTTTTTATTTTAGTAGTTTTTTCACCATTAACTTTATTTCCACTCTTCATTCCAAATATGATATAAGATATTTTAAAATATAAATTATAAATTATAACAATTTGCCACTAACACATGTAAATTTAGAGTACCCTGCCATTTTATCCTCATTTCTACTATGATAAATAATACATTAAAATATTCCCTGAAAATTATCTCAAGTCTGCTGTAATTTCAACACGATGTTTAAAAACTGAGTTATTAGAAACACACGATCTGTACCTAATAGTACCTTATCTTTTATACTTGTGATACAGAAATAAAACTGATAACATTCACTTTTCTGGCGCCAAAACCGCTTCCATCAGTCCATAGCAACTGTACAGACTTTATCAATGGCGGCACATATTTCTTTTTTTAAATTAAATTGCGTTAAAATCTAAATTTGATTCAAAAAATTAAACATAAAATGATTTATACATAAACTGAATCAAACATTCCCTTCATCTGATTGGTCAATCACTGAATTAATTTTAAATATCAGGATTTTCTTAAACTGTATTTTATGTCAAAGTATTATATTATATTAGATTATATTAATGTAAATTTTATTGGTTAAGAAGTGGACATGGTTTCTTATCCACTAAAATTTTACCTGAGACTTGCTTAGAACCTAACACTAGCTGTCTTACACTTAGAGTAGTTAGATGCTCAAATATAATTTAAAAACCTTGGAACCAAATCTTGAGTACAGTGCTGAGTACTTTCATAATTGCCCCCATTACACACTGCATGGAGTTGCCTGTCTTCGTTACTCTGGTCAATGTGTAGTACTAGTATAGCAAGACCTTGATCTCGAACTACATTTCATTTCATTCTGGTGTCAAAGAGTGCAATTGCCCAGTACATTTAATTTGTTTCATTTCATTTCGAATCAAATACTACATTGACTTGTCAGTTTTCATTACTCTAACCAATGTGAAGCAAAGCAGAACTTCAAACTGGTTTTTATCTGGTGCAATCGAGTGCAGTGCCGAGTACTTTCAATTTGTCTTATTTCGAGTAAAATAATAACTGCCGTGAAGTGTCTTGATGGAGATAAGAACAGTAAAACTGTGATGGTCTAAATTACTTCGTTAGAGCTTGTTAATTAATGATCATAATTATATTTTAGAGAGAAATTTCTCAATGAGAAGATAACAGAAAGGTTGTGAGAAACAAGTTGTTGAAGATTTCTCAAAGAATTTTATATTTTGATAATCAGAAGTCAACAACACTTGACTTTTTTATCAATTGTTATAGAATGAGAATTTCTAGTTTGATTTGTGAGATTTTAGATCATGATTTTTGATAGGAAGGAATAAATATACAGTATAATTCTTTGGTTATAAGAAACTCTTCATTGATAGAGTTAGAAATAGAACTAGGAATTAAAATTACGCAAAATAATTTGGCAATCTGATAAAGAAGCAGATTTGGAAAGTTTTTGTGTTTTTTTCTTCAGGTTTTTAACTTTTGCCGTATGTGATATGTCAAGATTCTTTTTAGAATAACGTACTGTGGAAGTCTTTTATTGAACAGAGTATTTGATTGGTTGAAAATAAGACAAGAGTTAGAATAAATGACTCAGAAAGATATTAATTCAATTTGCAATTCGTGAAAGAAGATTTAACGTAACCATTATTTTAAATCGAACTTATCGAAAGTATCTCAATACTTAGTTTTAGTTAGTTAGTTATATTAACAGAAACTTTTCTCAGTCATTCAGTTCAAAAATAAAACTGTCGCCAATATGAAATCGTGAGAGACTATTTAACGCAATTGAAAGTAGAATGTATTGAAACTGATAAGAAGTCACAAAGATATGTTGGCAAGTTGGCAGACAGATTGTATTAAATCAGAACAATAGACGAGAATAATTGGCCTTTTATTCCATTATAGACTGGAATGATTTGTCTTTCATTCGATTATACGGTCATAATATGTTCTATTAGGTTTTTTTCTGCTTGTAATCTTCTATTTGTTATGAAAAAATTAGAATGACAAATCAAGTGATTTGAATGAGTTAAAATCCTATGAACTACTGGCTGTGCACAGAAAAGATCCATAATCCATAGTCTGACTGACATAATCCATAGACTGACTGACTTAATCCATAGACTGACTGACATAATCCATAGTCTGACTGACTTAATCCATAGACTGACAGACTGTGTACTTATTATATAATCTATATTATATTCCAGTTTTAAATGAGGTTTTTTAAATGAAGATCTATCTGAAACTTTAATGCTTGAGAGTTTTTGTCTTTCAAAACTAAAATCTTTGTGTTGAACTGCCCATCATTCTGTGACTCTTGGTGTTCTGCTAGATTTGTTCTGGTTGGTGTTCTGCTAGATTTGTTCTAGTTGGTGTTCTGCTAGATTTGTTCTTGTTGGTGTTCTGCTAGATTTGTTCTAGTTGGTGTTCTGCTAGATTTGTTCTAGTTGGTGTTCTGCTAGATTTGTTCTAGTTGGTGTTTTGCTAGATTTGTTCTGGTTGGTGTTCTGCTAGATTTGTTCTAGTTGGTGTTCTGCTAGATTTGTTCTGGTTGGTGTTCTGCTAGATTTGTTCAGGTTGGTGTTCTGCTAGATTTGTTCAGGTTGGTGTTCTGCTAGATTTGTTCTGGTTGGTGTTCTGCTAGATTTGTTCTGGTTGGTGTTCTGCTAGATTTGTTCAGGTTGGTGTTCTGCTAGATTTGTTCTAGTTGGTGTTCTGCTAGATTTGTTCTAGTTGGTGTTCTGCTAGATTTGTTCTGGTTGGTGTTCTGCTAGATTTGTTCTAGTTGGTGTTCTGCTAGATTTGTTCTGGTTGGTGTTCTGCTAGATTTGTTCTGGTTGGTGTTCTGCTAGATTTGCTCTGGACAGAATTTAAGAAAGACAAATAGCAATCTTGCCCGTAATGAAACAGTTGGTGAGCTGTATCTTATTTATAATATTAAGGTACTATAATATGAGGCCTAGTGTAACATTCTTGATTATCAATACAGTTGAAAGTAGAAGAAGCAAATCATCTTAAGACCCACACCTCAATTGTGTTTTCACTTGTACTTTGTTGATAGTTGATAATCCAGCACCTTACCTCGCTTCTTCTATTTTCTACTGTATTGTATCCTACCTCATCCTACCTTGTCTGTTCGTAACTTAATATAATGAAAAACAATCTGTTCTGTAAACAGTACGATGTTGATGTAACTTTCTTTATGTTTTATCTTTCACCAATTAGACTCAATGTTTGGTCTGAAACTTATCAATATTATGATACATAATAGTTAAATAAATACTCCCTTTCTTACTTTCCATGTCTAGAGAGTTCACTTTCTTGGTTGATAAAAACAAGTTAACGTCTGCTTCCAGCTAACTGATATCACAGACTAGGTAGTTGTTGGTAGATGACAAGTTAACGTCTGCTACCAGCTAACTGATATCACAGACTATGTAGTTGTTGGTAGATGACAAGTTAATGTCTGCTTCCAGCTGACTGATATCACAGATTAGGTAGTTGTTGGTAGATGACAAGTTAACGTCTGCTACCAGCTAACTGATATCACAGACTAGGTAGTTGTTGGTAGATGACAAGTTAATGTCTGCTTCCAGCTAACTGATATCACAGACTAGGTAGTTGTTGGTAGATGACAAGTTAACGTCCACTTCCAGCTAACTGATATCACAAACTAGGTAGTTGTTGGCAGATGACAAGTTAACGTCTACTTCCAGCTAACTGATATCACAGACAAGGTAGTTGTTGGTAGATGACAAGTTAATGTCTGCTTCCAGCTAACTGATATCACAGACTAGGTAGTTGTTGGTAGATGACAAGTTAACGTCTGCTACCAGCTAACTGATATCACAGACTAGGTAGTTGTTGGTAGATGACAAGTTAATGTCTGCTTCCAGCTAACTGATATCACAGACTAGGTAGTTGTTGGTAGATGACAAGTTAACGTCTGCTACCAGCAAACTGATATCACAGACTAGGTAGTTGTTGGTAGTTTGTAGTAAAATCTGGATCAATTGGATGGTTCTGAACTAGTTGTTTGGCAGATTAGAGTTCGTATACTTTTTTCATATGCTTCAAGTCCAACATTGTTATTGTCAATTATTCTGAAACTGACTTTCCTGATGAGTATTATATATCTGCAACACATATTGATATATTTCCTCATGTGAAAAATTTATTAGCTTCTAAAAATGTTTAGTTTTGTCGTTAGTATTATTTATCAATGTCATGATAAACTCTAGTTGATATAACACCTCTGATGCTCTGTAGGACTCTTTTTATCTGTCGGGATGTTTTCTAAATTCTGCTGTTACTTTGAAGGACAAAACTGGTGTAATTTGCCAGTCACTTTGTGTAACTGTAGACCAATCAAACATTAATTTGTGGCTGTAACAGGAAAAAGGAAATTTATTACAGAAATATAATAGAGTAAATAGAAACTAGAAACCACCGACTGTTATTTCATGATAAATATTGGACCGAGGAGGAAGTTGTTATCTTTCTCCTTTCATTCACCTGTGAAACAGACTGGTTTTAATTGGAAGTTGGTAACTAAGCTAGTAGGAGTATGCTGTTTTATTATCAGTTAATCAAACTGTATTATCAGAATTATATCTAGTAGTGGCAGCACCAGTCTCCAGGTACTGGGATATAATTTGGGAGTAGACTGACATGATAGGGGAGAATATATCAAAATATGGAAGTCCAGTGGAAGCATTATGGACGTAAACATCTCACAGAGGGTCTGCGAATACAAAAAAAATACAATTGATTAGGTGCATTTTGACACATATTTTTGGGCAAAAAGCTAAAAATATCATCTTTTGAAGTTATATAGACATGAAGTGGGAATGTAATTGAGGGTACTTACCATTTTCTAGGGGGACATGTTCCAACTATACCCTCCAACCCCCACCCCCACCCTCAGGCCCTCACGGGAGCCACCATACTCAGTAAATCAGGTGGTATTATCAGAATTGTATCAGTCATATCTGATTACTTCCAATTACTCACAGTTAACTGGTAGAAACTTAGTGGTGATTATTATTGATACCAGAGTTCTACTCAAAATAGATACTTCCTTAACCCAGTAACCCCTAGCAACTCGGAACTTCGACCAAATTAGATACTTGGTAAGCCTAGTTATGAAAGTAATTTTTGTACTTGAGTAAACCAAAGTGAGTCGAAACCTAGTAACCCCTAGCAACTCGAAACGTGTTATGAAAGTCATTTTTGTCTTTTAGTTAACCATAGTGAGTCGAAACCTAGTAACCCCTAGCAACTCGGAACTCTGACCAAATTAGATACTTGGTAAGCATAGTTATGAAAGTTCTTTTGTACCATAGTGAGTCTAAGCCTAGTAACCTGTAGCAACTTGGAACTCATTCGAAATATATAAGTCTTTCAGTATAGTACTAATTTTATTGCAGCTATAATTCATAATAGCCTTTGGACTTTGACTCAAAAGCTTAAAGTTTGAAGTTTGAAGTTTGAAGTTTGAAGAATAACCTAGGGGTCAAGCTTCTCCACCAGCAGTTATCACCAGTTTGTTATAACTAATAATTATATTAAATAAATAATATTATCCATGTGTCACATTGTCAAACCTAAATTCCAAAAATAAAAAACATGTTGAATGGAAGTCAAAAAGAATGATGTCTAGTTGACAGTCAAATAAATAATAACAGCTATGTTGACTATTAAAAAGGGATGGTGAGTTGAAAATCTCAATTGCATAGTGTCTGAATTAGACAGCTCTGTTATCTGAAAAAATTCAATAAGACACTTTGAAGACAGAAAGTAAATGATGTGGTTAACAATCTGTAAATTCTTATCAGCTTCCTGAAAAATTTCTATTTCTTCATAAATGACTAAACTATTTGAATGAAATGAGTCTGATAGAGAAAATGTACCTGCTAACAATTTAATTACATCTTAAAACCAGGAAGAGAACAGAATAACTAGTGCACAAGAACTTCATCATTGCATGTTTTTCTATAAATATTTGATTACTATAAATCACATTTCTGATCATTTCTCTCGATCCCCCTCAAGCCTAGTTGCTGTTTGTCACTTCATCATCGGGGAGAATGTGATTGTGAAGTTTGCGTAAGAGGCTGGTTAACGAAAGAATCATTCTGTACGCTGGTAAAGGAATTAAAGGGATTGCAAAAGGAATTTCTTAAAGGGACAGGTAGGCCAATCATACTTTAGTCTCCGAAACTTGAATTTTTTAGCTGAGCTAATCAGTAATAGTGTTCACAGTTCATTTGTCCCTTTAACTTTTTATGTGAATCAGGGACACTGATGGCATCAATATACCTGTCGATATCAGACAGTGTGTGAAGAACAAATATGATGATTATGGAAAGCATGTCATTAAAACTTTGAGAATACATCATCCAATTTATTTCAAATTACAAAAGATATATGTCTCTAAGCATGTATGATATGCTCTCCCCAATCACAGGTCACATAGGCAGTTTGAATTCTAGAGTGTTTTCAGTAAGAAGTTCACGAAATGATTAAAGAAACTTTGAAAATTTGAATAATAGATTTGATAAGAAAAGAAACTGGTATAAGTTCAAGTAGTGGAACTAGAAAAAGTGAAGTGAATCTATCTGTATTGATAGATTGGTCTAAAATTTCTATTTTAGTTCCAGTTTATTTTTATCTTTCAATATCTTATCTTCTTCCACCTGAGTTTTTTTAGACTTGTATAGAACTGGTTTTACCTTAGAGGTTAGAGTTATTAACAGAAGGCATTGGTACAGATTAATAATCACCAACTTTAAAGTGATTGTAAAGAGGTTTTGTTTTCCTCATATCATTGATTTGTGCCTTTTTAATTTTCTGTCAGAAACTGTAGACTCCAGTTAATTTCATTCATGTCTTAAATTCTTTTTTGAAATTCTTAACGACAGATTTCTAATTAATTTCCTGTGTATCTTGGAATCGTTAATTTTTTTATCAATTGCATCATCGTTAACACTGTCATCAAGCTAATTAAAATTATTCTCTTTCTTTATGATCAAGTAAATTTTGCTTTGTAAAAATAATTTTGTAATAAAGTAGACCCTACATAGTTTCATTTCACGTAAAACTCTAAAACTCAAGTCTTACAAAAGAAATTACTTGTAGTCATGAAGATCCTAGACTATGATCTCTTACAGTTGGATATAGAAAAATTGTTGGCTTGTGGACATTTCTCTTCATACAGCTTTGATTAAAATATGTTGGTTCTTTGATTATACCTTGACTGCAATGGTTTGAAGAATTATATTTGTCAGTTTTTCACTCTGGCTAGCTCATGATCTTCCGAATAATGATTTTAATTTGTATTTGTCAGCTGTATTCCTGTTATTTGCGTCCACTGTACAGAATGATCTGACAAGCAGTAAAGATTGACCAGTCACTGATAATAATGAGATGTAGATTGCTTCGTGTGTCCGTCAACATCTAGGTTTCTATAGAATTACTATTTCTACGCTAGTTATAAAACTAATGATGAAACATCTAACTAAAGTATAGTCATCAAAACAACTTGAAGATCTGAATAGATATTAAATATTAAGTTTATCCTTTTGCAGAAGTCAGAAGGCTTCTGATTGAAAATTGATGCCATGGTTATTTAAAATTGCAATATCAGGGGGTAGTGAAATGTTAAAATTCCAATAAGTTCATTATATATAAGATTTTTTATGTTTTATAAGGGTGCCATCGAACAACAGGGGGTAGCTGAGAGGCCGTTTGGTCCAGGGAATTTTTATTGTGTTATATATAGATGTATTGTTGACAATATAATATTGCCTCTCTTTATAAGTCATATTTGGGGAGAGAAGCATTAAGATTTCATTATATTTATTTCATTCAAGACTTTTTCTGTGAGTACCACTTTTAAACATACATATATAAATAATATAAAAGACGTGACATTGTGATGAAGGCTAGTGGCTTGTACAGACCTTTCTTCTCATAACTTGTAAAGACTGTCAATAAAATCACTGTAAGATGGTAGATATTAATTCTTCATGTAGTCCAAGACAGTAATATATTCATTTCAGACATCTCCTAGTGATCATTGACTTCTGGTGTTAGTTTTGATTGACAGGTGATAATATTCTTCAGTTTCCATTCACTTTCCGAATAAATCTTCTTCCATCGAATTTCATCACTTTCTCCACTTGACTATCGGTTAATTTATTAAATGAAATATTCATGAATACTGTCATTTGATTGGTTAATAAAACTAAATCTAAAATTTGAATTTGGCTTTAATGATTCAATCGATTTTTTTTTAGCAAATCAAATCAAATTCCAATGAATTTAAAGAATCTTTTAGGATTGTACAACAGCTATTTTTTACAAAGATAACAACTAGTTATCAAAGATCTTGTCTACCAGCTGGTCCTTGGCCAAACCTCTTGGCATTGATCTACTCCAGATTATCGATACTCATTTACAGCTGGGTCAACAGAAATAATGAGGAATGATGACTTATTTAAGGTCACAAAATTTCTAACACCAACAGCCAATTCTAACACCGACAGCCAATTCACCAAAATGATTCCATTATCGTAAATCAGAACTAAAACTTGGAATGATATGGTGGTTGTGATTAGGTTTATGATAAATGAGATTTTAATAATGTTAAACAAGTTGCTCTATTAACAAGTTATCATCATAATATTCTCTCTCACGCCAGAATCTCTCAATTATCCTCGTTACAAAAAACCTCGTTAGTGATAACGCTGTGTGTAATTAGTGTAAAAAGTTCTTGTAGATATTATCGCTAGTGTTTTTATTAGGTTAGTTGTCATCTTAATTAGTTTGATTTCTTCATGACATTTAACGACAAACGATACAATCCATAAAATCTGTTAAATTACAGTTAGCAAGAATTATAATACTATTAGAAAGAATATGTTACCAGTAGTAACCATTGTAGATGTATGTGAGGGTGGGTGTGTGTGTGTGTGAGGAATGTGTAGTAACCATTGCAGATATCTCTGTGTGTGTGTGAGATGGGGGGTAGAATTTGTTATCAATAACAATCAGTGGACTAACTTAACAAACCAAATGTTGTGAAAGAGGGAGCATGCCCTGTATATCTAGGGTTATCTAGGGTAATATCTGTTACTTATTCTAATAGTGCTCAAAGTCTGTACAAGGGAATGTTAACTTGTCATCTACCAACTAACCAACCAACAAAAGTCTGTAGACTGGTACACCTGTGAGCGTAATATTTTTCAAGATCTTTATGCAGCCCTGACTTGTATATAAAGATATATTCAAAGCAATGGGTTTGATCTCTAGGTAATGGTTGGAGGTAAAGGGGTTAGTTTTGTTGAACAGTTTTCAATGTATTTCAATCTAGGATTTCTTTATTTAATATGTTTGAAATCTGTTTTGTGTAGAAAAACCCTTGATCCTATCAAGGATACTGGTTTGGGGCGTTTATGAAATTTTTAATGAACGTTTTAATGAAGATTTTGAATCCAAGAATAATCTTCAAGATATCTCTATTTAATGAGTCTGAAATCCGTGCCAATTGAAACATGTATCAACTGTCGATTGGCAGGTGTGCCAGATTATACAAGAAAAATACATGTTCTAAAGATGAATTAAAACACTAGAGAAGTAGGGAAAAACACAGTAAAAAATTGAAGAGAGTTTTGATAGAGAAAACTTGGTGGTAATTATTTATAGTGTTTGACTGCCTTGTACTGTCTACTATGGTGTTATTTTAATTTACAAGTTTTTTTTGGCACCAGTTTGAAAGTTGAAGTTAAGTTTGTTTATATTGAGATATAAGAATTGAAGAGAAATGATTTGTTAAAGGGATACGATCGTATAAATGTTTGGTTTATTAGCTAATAGAATTTAAAGTTATACACTCATCTATATTTTTATTTATAATTTGAAGAGACATAGACTTCTATTTGTTTTACTAGCTGATAGAATTTAAAGAGGTTATGGAACCAGACATGATGATAGTATTGTTATTGATATTGATTTATTTCCAGGATGTCTAGCGCTGAATGCAAGACAAGTAGAATAATTATATTTAGATCTACTGGTTTTGGAACTCTCAATCTAATGCTCCATATTTGGTTTGATTTCTAACAATTGGCCACAAGAAGAGATTGTGATATTCATAACTAGCTGGACTGATCTAAGAGTTTTCTGGTAACTGTTTGTTATTTCTGAGAGTAAATGATGAAGTTGTTATTATGACCAGTGGTAAATTGTTCATGTGTTTTCTCTATTATATTAAACTCATCATAAATTAACAGGTAACTCTGATATTCTCAAGGTTAAACCAAGGTCATTTATCTATTATTTGTTTATTTGTAATTATACTAATTCTATGTACAGATTCTGATAGATGATGATGATAGCTAGAATTTTTGGTGGTAAATTCTCTTCAATGTCCTTTGAAATACAAGACAGGTGTCTCAAGATAAAGAAATTATTGGTTTTGGGGGCTTCTGTACAAAATTCTAGCCGCACAAGATCCAGCATTGATTTCCACGAAAATATTACAACTTTCTATGACCCTCTCTTCCTTGTACATCAGATCATCTGATTGAGCCTATAGGTAGGGGTTTCACCAACTGGATCTCTCCTTGTCGCCTCAGAGAGGAGATTCTCATAATAAGAGTAAGGTGTTCAGGTTGAATTGACTACTCGGTCATTGTCTAGCTAGTATATGTTATCTATCATCAGTCATTGTCTAGCTAGTATAGGTTATCTGTCATCAGTCATTGTCTATAGGTTATCTATCATCAGTCATTGTCTAGCTAGTATATGTTATCTACCATCAGTCATTGTCTAGCTAGTATAGGTTATCTGTCATCAGTCATTGTCTATAGGTTATCTATCATCAGTCATTGTCTAGCTAGTATATGTTATCTATCATCAGTCATTGTCTAGCTTGTATAGGTTATATATCATCAGTAATTGTCTAGCTAGTATAGGTTATCTATCATCAGTCATTGTCTAGCTAGTATAGGTTATCTATCATCAGTCATTGTCTAGTTAGTATAGGTTATCTATCATCAGTCATTGTCTAGCTAGTATAGGTTATCTATCATCAGTCATTTTCTAGCTAGTATAGGTTATCTATCATCAGTCATTGTCTAGCTAGTATAGGTTATCTATCATCAGTCATTTTCTAGTTAGTGTAGGTTATATATCATCAGTAATTGTCTAGCTTGTATAGGTTATCTATCATCAGTCATTGTCTAGCTAGTATAGGTTATATATCATCAGTCATTGTCTAGCTAGTATAGGTTATCTATCAGTTGACCTAGTGTAGGTTATTGATTAACGTGTAAGGTGGTCATTATGGTTCAGTTTTCCTGCTCCCTGTTGTTTATAGCTTTAGATAACTTTCCTAATAATTACATGGCCAGTATGTTATATTCACTCTGATAGAGAGTTGGATTGTCGTCTGCTAGACGATTAGGTGCCTTCGAATCTTTTTCAAGGTAAGAATAATCTGTGCCAGTGCTTTTGGGATTCAGTCTAGTGTTGGCTTTCATCCATTAATACCTACTATACACAAGTTAACCTTGAATGATGATTGGAATTAGAATTCTAATTTAAATTGCTCTGCTGTAATTTATTAAATTTAGTTTTATTTTACTTTAAATAATTATCTTTCCTCATAATTCCAATCGACTCAGCTGTAAAAGTGTCTGGATAATCTGAAAAAGATCAAGGACAAGCTGGTAGACTGGATCCTTGAAAACCGAAGTTGCTATCCTTGTAGAAGCATTGTCAAGAGGTTTGACCAGGGACCAGCTGGTAGACAAGATCCTATGTATGGTTGTTTCTTCCTCTCTAATGAAAGTGATAATGTACAGCATTGAAAGATTTATATGTTTGAGCTTGGTTAGAATTACCTCAGGTTTTAAAAGATGGAATTGCGAAGGCAGAAAACATCTTTCAGTAAAGGAGGTTAAAACAGGGAATAAAACCACAATGTGTCTTCATCAATTAGTTTCTTCTTTAATCTAATAAATAAAACTTGTCCTTTAAAACTTGAAAAAATCTTGCTCTAAAAGTTCTGTTCGTTTTTTTTTTCTGTGAAATGTTCAAATTTTTTTTTTTTAAATCCGTTGGGACATGTCAAAAGAAAATAAAAGAGCTAATAACTCGGGTGAAATGCTCGCAAAAAAATCTGACTTAAAGTGAAAGGTTTCGTTCGAGAGGCTGAAATTAAATAACAAGGTGGATTTACGCTAATTCTAGGAATGAGCTTGGGGATTTTGAAGTTCCACGAAACGATCAACTTTGATTGGTTCTAAATAGAAAATGGTGATTTGATTATCTAGAGTTAAATTAAACGTGCCACTAATTGAAACAGAGTTGTTAAATGGTCAAAATTCATCTGTAAAAAAATTGATTTAAGATTAAAAGAATTCTTTCAGTAAATGCACGTTTTGGATAGTAATTCCATCATCAGGAAAGCTAAGTGCAAATCAGGTATAGTATGCAGACCAAGTTGGCAAACCTAACTACCATATAAACAATATTAGCTATGTGAACTCTCTGAAAGGGATACAAAGTTGACAAACCTAACTACCATATAAACAATATTAGCTATGTGAACTCTCTGAAAGGGATTCCCAATTGACAAACCTAAATGACTACTAAATGAACAATATTAGCTATGTGGACTCTCTTGAATGTTGCATCAGATGTTATGAAAAGCTGAAAGAAATCTCTGAATACAATCAAGAGATAGAATATATATTGATAACTGGTGATTTAGATTGTGGACTCTCTGAAATCATTGATAAACCTTCAGTGGATTCAATTGTTCGGTAAGGTATCGCGGCATTATGGAAAGCTCTCAGAAATCTCTGAATACAATCAAGAGATAGAACAGATATTGATAACTGGTTTGTTTGGTAGAGATTAAAGGATTGTGATCTCTTGAGGGTAGAACATGGACTAACCCAGTCGTATTGGCATCAGGATGGTCTGATTCCTGAAATGAATCATGAGAAAGTATAAATATTGATAACTGGTACCTGCTAGTTGAAGAGTTTTTAGGTTGATTGATCTGTAATCATTTAACCGAATTCTAAAAATATTTGAATCTGGTCCAAACAATTCCAATATGTTATAAAAAATATTTCAATTGTTTATGAATAACAAAGGTAGAAGTTGTTAAGATCCATCTTATTCGTGGCAGATGAGATGATCTTCATGTATTTGGTCCAATTTAACCTTTTTATACAGCACGTAATAACATCTTAAACTAAGATTAACAGGCGCTATTTGTGTTAAAGTGTTGACCAGAGTTAGCCCAAGTTGTTTTAAGGAAAATGGTCAAATAGGTGAAAGAATGTTTCCAAATCTATTTCTCATAGATAAAATATTGCTGATAGTTTGAATAAGATTAAAGTGAATGGTTTTGATTGGCTGGAATATGCTCTTCTTCAAAACTTACAATTTGTCCTTTTTTACACCTGATCTTCCCTGATGATCCAAGAAGCATATGAACCAATAAAAGATAGTCTTCCAGGTGTATGAATGAAAAAAACGTGTAATGATCAGATCTCAACCAGTATAGGCTGGTTATTTTCTGATCAATTTAGTTGTAGATCTCCCCTTTTCTCCTTGCCTTCCATTCAGTGATATATAAATAAACCAAGTCCTTACGATCCTAACCGCAAAACAAACCTGAAATCCAAAACAATATATTGGTGAAACATTAGTAGCAACTAATGGGCTTTTCACATGAGAATGTATATCAATAATAATTGAGTAAGTATTTCATAATGAAAGTGGTATCAGGTGTCTAGAAGAGTAAGTATTTCATAATGAAAGTAGTATCAGGTGTCTAGAAGAGTAAGTATTTCATAATGAAAGTGGTATCAGGTGTCTAGAAGAGTAAGTATTTCATAATGGTATCAGGTGTCTAGAAGAGTAAGCATATCCTGCTTGATGCCACCTAACTCTGTAGGTAATTAATCTTAGTTCTCTTTCAACTTCTACTCAATCTGGGCAAAACTTCAAAAAAACAGGAAACCTAACACAAAAAAACGAGCTGGTAGTCGACAGAAAGGTGAAAGGTTGCGTTTCTTTCTACTTTCGCTTTGTTGTAAGTTATAAATCATGTAATTTCATCGAGGCGTCAAACAGACCATTCCTTATTCTTTAGAAGTTTGAAATGTCAATTCTAGCTAGGTGTTAAAGGTGGGGTGAATATTTTTGGTATTTTTTAAGCGATGGGATTGTCTGAATGTTTATACTGACACCTGACGCTGAACTTGTGTAATTTATTTTGATCAAGTTTTTGCAAGAATATACTTTCTTGTTACAGTTTTTTTTCATATTAAAAATTTGAATTTGATTTTTTCAGATGTACAGTAATGTTAATATCATTTGTTCAAAGGTTATTTGTTTGGTTTTTTTTTAATGACTTTGTAGTTTCTGTAATAATCTATAAAGGGCATCCAGTCAGTAGGTTTTAGCATTAATATACTCTTTTCTGGAAATACCATGGTTACACCCAAAACAATTGGATGTTAAATCACTCGTTCAAGTATATATTATCCCACCCAAGGTGTTCTTTATTTTGCACAGGCATTTGATGTCTTAAAAAATGACCAAGACATGAACCCACAACTGCTATTAGTTAAACTCAACCAAGCAAATGACATTAAGATTCTAACTATCTAACCTAATAAGCTACATCCTGTTCTCAAATAGAATTGTTAGTGAATAGAACACCAGAATTATCTTAGCTTACAGAATTCATAAACAAAATAATTTTAGGCTAAATTGTTGCACCAATCAATCAGGGGCAATCACTGATAACGGCTTTAACGATTGGTTAAAAATTCCAATCAACAGAAGCCTCTGAAATGACTAGAGATCAATATGAGGTTGTTCGTTTAGCGAGATCGTAACTACGACGACAACATCGTTATTCACTAATTTCTATCCTTTTACCTCTTTATCAACTCATTTTCTTTCTAATTATTAGAAATTGTCTCTGGAAGAAAAGAGGTTAATAGTTAACTGGTTAACTGCTGTATAATACAGTTGGCAGGTTGGAAGGTTTCAGGTCTAACATCAGGACAATATTGTGCATGTGGCACTCATAATAGCCCTGGGGACTGCAAACCAAATTTATTAACTTTACCAGTGAATCAACACCCTTCTCAACAGACTGAGATTTTAGTAAAGGTTTCAGATGGTATTTTTCTGCTGAGAGATAATTGGAAGCTGATGTTATTTTCTAAACTGATAACTAGTGAAGTGTTCTATAATACTGTTAGTTGTTAACACATCTTTAACTTTCTAGATCTTATTTTCCACTGAATGGGTCAATATTTTAAAGGCCAATTGGTTGTTCAACTATACCACCATTTAGGTTAAATTTATGTTACTATATGGTACTATAAAAGTATTTAGGTCCTGATTTTAGGATTGGCTGTATTCACTGGTGTACGATCAAGAAAAATAATAGCCCAATTCGGTGATACAAGGAAGGTGGCTATTGCTGTTAAGGTATAAGATGAAGTTTGTAATAGCTTTGTGAAGATTTGTTACAAGAATAGTGGTTATTGAAGTCAAGGTATATGAAGAAGTTCGTAATATCTTAACATTGTGAAGTTGATTCTCAATGACCTATCAATACTGTCAGCAATGTCTCATCCTAATAGATTGCTGAAAGTGATTTGTAGTTAAATATCATATTATAAAATTCAAATGTCAAATTAATGTTTTTATATTAAAATAATCTTCTTAAAACAAGAATTTGAACTTTTAAAAACCTTCAGGGTCAATATTTTAATTTAATCCCTTGATAGTAGTTAAAACCCTAATTAACTTCAAACTTCATTCTTGATAGACTTTAATTCTTTATATGGCCTCAAACTGGAGGATTTCTTGGTGACAGTGTCTGTTTTTATGTTGTCTTTGATACATTGATTTGTTTCAGTGACATGTAAAATAGGTTCTGATATAGTTTTCATTTACTCCTAGCACTGATTGTAAATTAAGCATCTCCGATCTCAATCTCACTGGTCTCTGTCTGTAACTGACGACAAGTCCCTGCCCTTCCACTTTTTCCTGTTTGGGGCCCAGAAAATCAAGAAAAAAAACTTTACTGTACTGTTATAAATGGACAAAGACAAGACAACCTTACCATATGACAAAATTTACTTCATTGCCTACTGCATAGTGTTACCCATTACATTAGTACTGTAAGGGGAAAAAATTAGAAGGAAACACTCCCTGTTTGTTGTATTTATTTATATGAAAAGTAATTGTTGTATTTATTTATATGAAAAGTAATTGTTGTATTTATTTAAATGAAAAGTAATTGTTGTATTTATTTATATGAAAAGTAATTGTTGTATTTATTTATATGAAAAGTAATTGTTGTATTTATTTATATGAAAATTAATTGTGTAGAAGTATTAGGAGATTATCAACAGGTAGTTCTCCAAAACCACCTTGCTATAGACTTTATTATTATTACTATATATAATACATCTGTTAGTACTTAACTTCTCTTACTAACTATTTCAGCAGGACATTCTCTCAAATATACCACCTTCATTACTATATCATCTTCACAATGTCAAGGTATTACATACTCCTTATACCTTGACATCATGTTTCTGGTATCACAGAAGTTTGTAAATGCTGTGATTTGATTGGATTAATGGCTGGTAGATACAGCCAAACAGAACCTTCAACAACTGAAAAACTGGGCATCTATCTTCTATCATGCAAGTCCTCAGTTTGGCTGTGCATACCAAGGGCTGCAATTGGCTGTTTTGGCTAGCATACAATCCAATCAAATCACATACTTGTGAAATACAAGAAAAGTATCAAGTATCTGTCAAGGTAACAGACTGAATTCTCAATACTATAATATTGTGAAGATGGTACAGAACTAGCTAGGTATATTTATTTAGTTTTTATATCACAGGCTAGTCAATTCCGCCACCTGAGGGAAAAGTTCCAGACTTTGATAAAGTTAATAAAATTTCCCATAAAAAACTAATAAAAAACTTATTAGGCCAGTGGCGTTTAGTCTCAGATTGTTCTGAACTTGATAATTTGATTTGATAAATCTGTGTTCACGGGTGACCTTAATGTGTCTTATATTCTTTCAACTAAATCATTCTCTTTGTCTGCCTTTTAATGAATTTTTCTGATTTTCTTAAAGAATTGACTTTCAGAAGAATGTTGTAACGCATTCTGGTAGAAAAACTAATATTTAAATGGCTGTATTCCCTTATATTCTATGATTGGGGTAATAATGACATTTTTAACGAGTAATAGGCACATTGTAATCTAGCGTAAAACTTTTGGACTATTATAATTTAAGTTGTTTTATTCAGTCAGGCTATATTCTCCATCATGAGAAGAAGATTGTAGGGAAATTCTAAGAGAAAATCACTAAATAGTAAGGAATAGTAAGGATTGATAGGGAGAAGGGATGTAGAAGTAAAGATTTATAGGTGAAAGGGGGTATTGTAATTGATCAAGAATTAGTTGGTTAAATCAGCAAGGTTATATTCTCTAACATTGAAGAAGATTTTTTATGAAAACCAAAAAAGAAAATCACAATTGATCAAGTAATCTGAGAGGAGAAATAGAAAGAAAATCCTGGTTCTGTGGTAACAGAGGGAAACCAATAAACTTAGCCCTAATCAGAACAACAAAATATTAAAAATAACCTGCCTAATAATCTTGGCTAGAGCTGACCATTGGTCAGACAAAAATAACAAATAAACCTCAATTTGTGAATTCTTGGCACTGAGTGGAATACCAGGCTAGAGGTGGAATATTTAGTCGAGACTGGAATAACTGGTGCCTGATTTGAATTCCATGACCACCAGAGGAATAACTAACACCGCCAGTGGAAATATTTGCTACTGATATTTCTGACCTTTCGCCATGTTTTCTCTCGATTCTGACCTCAACAACATGTTTATGATCAGTTGAATGAATAACTGGAATACGTCTGGTGTTTTTCTGTTAGAGAAAACGGAAATCAGGAAGCATCTGGTGTTTCTGACAATCAGTTCAACTTTTTAACTCAATATATACATCTTACATCTGGTCTTACTTCTGGTGTTTTTGACTTCTTTTTCTTTTTCTTGGTTCTAAATGTATTGAATTGAAATAAAACCGCATCTCAAACGATAGCGCTAGGATGTCCTAGAATCTTAACATCTAACACTGTTTCTAAGGTATTCTAGCGTTAAGATCGTTTCGAGAATACATGGCCACTGCGGCAAGATTTATTATGAATTGAAGTTGAGATGTTTTTGTTTAAAGAAGAACAGAAAATCTCAGAACAGAACAATTGAATGATAATTATTGTAAACAAGCTAGCATACTGAAAACTGTTTTAATTCTGTTCGAGATTTACTATACTGTAAATAGTCATATTTGATCTCTTACTGGTCTGGACGGAGATCCAAACACTTTACAGCATCTGGTGTGAAAGAGGTTTATTTAACAACACTAGCCAGGATTGTCAGTATTTATTAGCCTAGTTTGAGTATAAACTGGTCTGGTGTATTCAGACTGTGTCTTATCAGTCTGTTAAACAGGAAGTGAAAGTATAATCTCTAACCACATGTTATAAAACCTCCCACTACAATCTCTGTTTAAACTATTTATAGTAACATGATAAGCCGTGCACAACCAGTGGTCTAGTTCTATTCTGACTTACGTAATTTCAAACACCAGTCAGGCAGCTTCTCACTTTTTCACAACATGATATCCTTAAAGTAAAATACTCAAACTCTTCCAGGCTGATGTAAGTCTAGTTCCATTCTGGCTAACTGTGAAAACTGGTTGATGGATTGTTAATTTATTACAATAACGATTATATACAGGATGAATCTACCGACCAGACCATCACGCCGGTGACAAAACTAAACTCTCTCTAGCATGCACTCAGTCACGCTCATGTGCAAACATGCTACCTGTCCATATTTGGAAATCAACCAAGTTAACAAACTGAAGTAACTGATTTAATACCAATCCCAAATATCAAAAACCATAGGCTGGTAGCAAAAATATCTTAACTCTAAGATAAATCTTAAAACTTAAAAACTCTGTTTGATGTTGTAAATTATATTGATAATATCAGGGAAAAATGAAAGTTTTATAAAGAAGACTAAAAACACTGGTTGATGGTGATTTTGTTATTATGTTACTATGGTGTTACAAACCATTGATATCAACACACTCTCAGAAGATATTAGATTTTATTCTGTTCATCAACAAGCTAGATTCAGCTTTAAAAAAACTGCCAAGAATTGTAGAACTAGATGCTTTCAAAGATATGAACACAGAATATTCTCTTTTCATATTTCAACTTGCTGACTTCAACATTTATTGTCAGCTCCACAATAGAAGTTAATATTTTTAATTGATTCTTTGTTTACTAATGTAAAACGACAATATTGTCAATATCTTACATGTTGAAAGTCTAATTTTAAAAATGTAAATATACAGAATATAATTAGACCAGGGACTTGGGGACCTTCCACTTTAAATTACTTTAACACTTCAAAATTACAATATCCTCTTCAGACATATTTTTGCATTTTTTGATTATTTCCATTTCAAATGTTTTATGATTATTCAGCAGAGTTTTTTCATTTCTTTTAAAGAGTTGGAATGAAAATACGACTTTTAGTTTTCTTTTGAAATAAAACTTGAAATGATGAACTTATATAGTCAAAGTTGTACCAATACCCACCCTTATCTTGTCTATTATTATTTATTATTTATCAAACAGAGTAGGTCCATAGTCAAACCAACAGCTCTGCTGAGTGAAATTAGTGTTAAGAGTGAAGAAGTTTTAACTTCTATGTAAAGCACTGGCCAAGGTCACAAATAAAGAGATAAATGTTCAATACAAGATAAGGTGAAGTTAGCATAGTTAGTATTAAGTATAAGTATATAGTATTATTGAAACCAACAATAATCTGGTTGTTATTTTATATATTTATATATTATAATTCTAACATTTAAAACTCTGGTATATTTTATTAAATTATAAATATCAATTGTTATAGAATTGGTTGTTAAATTCTTATTTTAATATTGAATATTTGAGTCGTGTAGTTTAGAAATGATGTTCATAATATTTCTAAATAGACTGTTTTTAGAAACATTTTTGCTCAAATTTATGAAAACTATATAATATATATGTACCAAAATACAGAAAAATGTTTCCCTGGACTGAAAGTTTTAACTAAAATAAAAACTGACGTTTAACCCCATAACTATTAATAAAGTATAATTAAAACGTGTTTAAAAAATTTTCAATAAAAGGTATGATTTTTAGATTATAATATAGTTGTATTGTTAGTCAGTTTGTAAATGGTCTACTAGTTTTATTTAATATTGAAGATGAAGATTGTGTAAAGTTTTAGAAAGTTTTATTAAGTATTTATGAAGTATTTATGAAGTATTTGCCAGTGGGTCAAGATGGTGTCTGTACATATCACAAGAGAGAGTAGAGTATTTGGTTGTCTTCAGTGAATTGAAACCAGATTTTGATATTATTCTCATTGTATTATATAGTTTATAAGTTTTACTGAGGGCTGTGTTTATCAAGGTTATATATTTAGAGAAAGAAAGAGTTTAACTGAGGACTGTGTTTATCAAGGTTATAAATTTAGAGAAAGAAAGAGTTTAACTGAGGACTGTGTTTATCAAGGTTATATATTTGGAGAAAGAAAGAGTTTAACTGAGGACTGTGTTTATCAAGGTTATATATTTGGAGAAAGAAAGAGTTTAACTGAGGACTGTGTTTATCAAGGTTATATATTTAGAGAAAGAAAGAGTTTAACTGAGGACTGTGTTTATCAAGGTTATATATTTGGAGAAAGAAAGAGTTTAACTGAGGTCTGTGTTTATCAAGGTTATATATTTGGAGAAAGAAAGAGTTTAACTGAGGGCTGTGTTTATCAAGGATATATATTTGGAGAAAGAAAGAGTTTAACTGAGGGCTGTGTTTATCAAGGCTATATATTTAGAGAAAGAAAGAGTTTAACTGAGGACTGTGTTTATCAAGGTTATATATTTAGAGAAAGAAAGAGTTTTACTGAGGGCTGTGTTTATCAAGGTTATATATTTAGAGAAAGAAAGAGTTTAACTGAGGACTGTGTTTATCAAGGTTATATATTTGGAGAAAGAAAGAGTTTTACTGAGGGGCTGTGTTTATCAAGGTTATATATTTGGAGAAAGAAAGAGTTTAACTGAGGGCTGTGTTTATCAAGGTTATATATTTGGAGAAAGAAAGAGTTTTACTGAGGACTGTGTTTATCAAGGTTATATATTTGGAGAAAGAAAGAGTTTTACTGAGGACTGTGTTTATCAAGGTTATATATTTGGAGAAAGAAAGATTTTACGTTTATGTTTAAAGTTGGATGAAGTATGACCTATGTTATATTTTTGTTACTGTTTTATATTTTCACTATGTATTATATTGGACATACTAGTGTTTTAACGTTTAAAACATAGTTGGATAAAGACTCTTTGTTTCTTAGATTTTTCTTGAGGCAGGTTTTATAAAACTGTACATTTATAGCAAAGAGTTAGTGGAACACTGAGTATTCATCTGTTTATATTATCGGACTGTATAAAGGTTGGGTTTTCATATTCTACATTGTGTATTATATTGGACAGAGATTTTACTTTAGACAGGATGTAAAAATGTTAATATTTATAGTTGGATAAAGATGAAGTTTGTATCTGTATATTTTATTTATTGTAAGAATAATGTGTTTTATCTAATTATATTTTTTGGACTGTCTATATTGTTTTTTTCAAATTGATATCATAAAATCAAAACTGGAAAATTAGAAAAGGATTTTATTACCTTCTGTTGTCTAGGATTTTACTCTAAATATTGTAATTTTTCTATTTTTCAGGATTTGAGAAAAGAAAACTTGGCACGGTTTAGTACATCATGTCCAGCTCTAGACCTTGAGGGTCAGGATATACCACCTCTTTCTATCAATGACGGTCAGTTTTAATTTTAATTTTGATTTGCAGTGGAATAGACAGTGAGGGTTGGAGGGGGGGGGGGGGACGTTTTCAATCTAAATGTTTTACACATTGTTATCATCTTAATCATTGTCACATCTGTAAGCCAAATTGTGACTGAAAATAGTCTTCCAATTTTTAAATCAGAGATCTGAACACCAGACCTATCAAAGGCTAGCTACAGTTGAATTTTCAAACAGTAAAACTATTGGTAGAGTCTGGTAGTAATTTCTACATGCTGTGTTTCCAAGTTTAAAACATTTTTTAGGATAAACATTTGTTTTCTTACCATTGAACATGTATTTTATAAAATACAATATCTTTTGGCTGACAGTTCACAGGAAAACTTTCAATTCAAACTGTTTCTGGATCAAGAGTATTGTTTTATGATTAGAACCAGAGTAAAATATGTTTATACTTTAACAAGTCTATCTTGATATATAAAGGTATATCCAGTTTCTAAAATTTGACTTTTTCTTCATCTAGCCCTATTTCTTGTTCTTAAATTTGATTGGTTAATTATTTATTTCTTGACCGAAACAAATTGTCAGAGGTCATTGTTAGTTCAATAAAGGACAGAACATTATAACTTGACAAATCTTTTTTAAAAAGCTTGAAGAAAAGAGGTTCCCCAGAATATACAACAAAATGTTTCATTTATTACTGAGTTAGATTAAGCTTTATAGAAACTGTTGAGAAATTTCTGATAATTCTTGCCCAATGGCCTACCGGTAGATTTTGATGTAACTCTGTGTACTATGTATTATAAAGTATAAAAGTAAAAGTGCCAGGTCATTGTGGATATTATTTTATTGACCTGCTCCACCCTCAGTAAATATCTTAGCTATTGTTTATTTGACTTTAAGGCTGAACTGAAACAAACTTGGCCAGTATCTTTTCTTAAATCTTTTGTTCATTTATTGAAGGTTCTCAAGTCAAAATGTTTGAGTAATAATATTGTACTAGGCTTTCTTTTCTTTACTTTATTGCCAATTAGCATGGTTTGTTTTTGGATTTATTTACCAGTCATGTCTGACTTCTCTGATGATTTGGCTGATTAGAATCAGGGGTTGTATTTAGATGTGTTTACCAGTCATGTCTATTAATTTGACTGATTAGCTGTAAGTGCCCTGCGTGTGTGACTAAAAGGTCTTCTTAGTAAACTATTATTAGATTGTATAGATCAGTCATGTCTGACTAGATCTCTAGACTGTTGATAAGGCTGTATTTACCAGTCATGTCTGACTACAGCTCTAGACTGTATTTACCAGTCATGTCTGACTACAGCTCTAGACTGTATTTACCAGTCATGTCTGACTACAGCTCTAGACTGTATTTACCAGTCATGCCTGACTAGTGGTGTAAAATGTTAATTATTTGGTTGTATTTACCAGTCATGTCTGACTAGAGCTCTAGACTGTTGATAAGGCTGCATTTACCAGTCATGTCTGACTAGTGGTGTAAAGTGTTAATTATTTGACTATATTTACCAGTATTCTTGGTCTAATACATGGTAATAACTTAAAAACTCATATTGAATATAGGTGTTTTAATTTCAGGGCAAATAAATTGTAAAATATTGTCATGAGAAGTATGTAAAATTAATGATGTTATATTAGATCAAGAATCCTTTACTTTTGGCATGAAAAAGAGAGTTTTGTTCCCAGAGTAAAGTAATCTCTATGTACAGTTGGTTAGTTTGTACTTCGTGAGATTTTTGTGACAGTGGGAACCCAAATTGTCCTCTCCTTTCCAGTTTGTCATTTTAAATATTAATTAGATATTGTTCTATTGTATTGTTAAAAAAGAATTGGATATTTTGAAGTTTTCAACGGGTAAAAATGTGCTATAAAAAAACCTCTCCTTAGTAACATTTTGTGTGTCATGCTACTTCTCTTTAAACAGTCAATAATTAGAGTTCAATTAGAATTATAGCTAAATCTGAACCAATAACAAAATTTTTGGAAATTTTTTGACAATGGACTTAAATATTTACAATAGAAGAGTTGAGAAGTTCAGGACATATATTGAGTCAATGGCCTATTCTCTTGTGAATTGTGGCTGAAATGACCAAAGTTTGAAAATATAATTTTTGGACAATGGACTTAATTGTCACTTGTGGTGGACTATGAAAGGATTTCTCCCTTGTGTTTTACCCACAAAGAAAAAGATAAGAAACTCAGGAAAAATATTGGACTATTTCTGAAACACAGTAGTCTTCAATTGTTTAGTTTCTGTTCTGAATGATTTCTTGGATTCTTATGAAATATAGAATTCTACAATAAGATTAATGATGTCGTAAAGTCAGGAAAATGATTTATTTTTGTGATTGAATTTCGGAAATGTCCCAGACCAGATAATAGAACTGTCATTTTATTGTAGACTTGACTCGAACCGTGGTTTGTTCTGTCTCAAAGATATAATTAGCCTTTGTGAACTCTCTTGAAGTTACATGATAAACTTTGTGAACTCTCTTAAAGTTACATGATAAACCTTGTGAACTCCCTTAAAGTTACATGATAAACCTTGTGAACTCTCTTGAAGTTATAGTGAACTGTCTGAAAGTTACATGACAAGCCTTTGTGGACTCTTCTCAAAGACAAGCCTATGTGAACTCTCTGAAAGTTACAATACAAGCCTATGTGAACTCTCTGAAAGTTACAATACAAGCCTATGTGAACTCTCTTAAAGTTACATGACAAGCCTATGTGAACTCTCTGAAAGTTACATGACAAGCCTATGTGAACTCTCTGAAAGTTACATGACAAGCCTATGTGAACTCTCTTGAAGTTACATGACAAGCCTATGTGAACTCTCTGAAAGTTACAATACAAGCCTATGTGAACTCTCTTAAAGAGACATCAAAATGAACAATCCATCTCAGACTATTTATATCAAGGGTACTAGAAGGGCTAGCATGCCTTGTATTATTAATGATTTTACAATAATAAATCCTCATGAAACAGGTAATATTGAAACACCAGGCTTCTGTTTCTGAAAAGTTGCCACACTAATGGTTTCATAGTAACATGCTTGCTTATTAACCTGCTGGAGGTCTAATCCAGGCATAGAGGTTGAGATAATACCTTCAGATATTTCAACCTGGCTTCATCCAGTCAGTGATGCAGGTCAAGAGGAATTACATGGAATACACATTGTCGTTCGAGAGTCTAATGTGTGTTGCAGACAGTTCAAGATTTTGAACAGTTTGAGAAGCCTAATGATCCTGTTCGTGATAAATTTCCCTCATTGCCCACACTATGGCATTGCCTTTCTCTATCCATTCTGGTGCAGAAAAGTAGAATGCATCACACCATTTTATGTCAATGGAATTTTTATATTTTTCAGATCATCATAAATCTATGCTTGACCTGGTGGATGATGACAGAAACCATGACAATAATTACGTGGAAAGTGCCAACTTTTCATATCCCTCCGCGGTGTGTACCGATATTATAGACCCGAACATTCGAATCTGTGTCAACGGAGTAACAGTAGACAGTTCGACAGATTATTCTACCAGTAACCATAGTGATCAGAGCGTTAATGATATTAAATATATAAATAAATCTATTTCTCGAATTCAAAATGATGAAGCGAAAGTTCGGAGAAGAAGTTGGTGTCCCAATACGACTAGTTTAGAAGAAGAAGACGAAGATTCCAAGGATCATTCCACGAGAGTTCGTATGCTCGCTCTGACAGGAAAAAGGTTTGTACACAATTCATAAAGGGATGTAACTCTGTTTAACTGATATTTTCTGATAGAAGGGCTGTCAGTTTAGAGGAGTTTCGCTGAATTTTATTTATTCTATGGTAGCCCTTTTTACTTGATGTGATTTATCAAAATTGAAAAACCCGAATAATTATAAGACACTTAAAAAATCAACGAACAAGGAACAGACCAGCAATAAGTCATCAAATACTTAGTTTTAGTGGAATTTCAGAAACATCAGACGTCTGATTAAAAATTAGAATGGTGTAAATTGATGCTACCAGTGTCTCTGATACACATAAAAAATTTAGAAAACCTTTTTAAAATCACTTTAACAAGAACCACAGATGTCTGATTGAAAATTGGAATGGTGTAAATTGAAACTATCAGTGTCCCTGATACACATAAAAAATATAGAAAACTTCTTTACAATCTCTTTAAATGGATATTAATTCACTGCTATTTTCTGGTGTATTGATAATTCTGTAATGTTTAAATTTCCCTGAAATCTCTCTAGTTTTAAAGATAAAAATAATAACATGAATATTTCTGAAGATTAAAAAACAACATTACAACAGAATTGATTACAGTTGAATTATTATCTATATGTAGTTGTAGAAACAAGGTAATTTATTGGAAATCTACCCTGATTCTATCAGTAATCTCTTCCAAGCTACAAGCAATATTTTATTATGATGATATGTTTTGAATTTTAACTGCCATAGTTGTTTACTGAACTGTATAATAATATATTGATATTTCTTATTCAAATTATTGAAAATCTCTCGTTCCGAATGTCAAACATAATTCTAAGATGTTTTAACTATTGGAAATTATTCATGCTTTACAATTCCTAAACAAAATTAAAAAACTATTATTCACCCAATTTTTTTACTAAATTCTGAAACTTTTATACTTGAAATCAGGGATATTGATTGTAGCCAGTCATGTCTGAATTTAACTCTAAATGGTTCGAGTAAGTTTATTCTGAAACTAACAGTGAAATAGTCAAATTAAATATTCCCTGAAGTTTGACATTATAAAGAAGTTTGATGAAACTGAAGATGCTACAAAAAAGGCATCAAAGATATCAACTGCTCTCAATGGACATAAATAAAACATTTTGTCTCGAATAAGGGTCTTGCTATTTTAGGAAATTCTAAAAGGACAGATTAAACTGTCTGTATTAGGTTAATTTAGAGATAGGCTTCAGTAATTAACAATAAAATAACCAACTCTTTCTAGTTCTATTATAAAATCTGATTGAAATAATGTCAGGATTAAAAGTCTTGAGATATTTCTCGTGATAGTCAATAATTGACGTCATTCTTAGAAGTACTATTGCTGACACCACTCTGCAACATAAATATCATCACATCTTACAGAAAATCCACGTTAAATTTCTCTCTTTGTGAGAGTCCACATAGATAATATTGTCTAGTTGGTATTTAGACTTGTCATTTAAGCATCCCTTTTGAAGAGTTCACTTGGTTTTTTATTTATTTAGTATTTATTATTTCAGCAAATGAATTTCTAATAATTTAGATTATTTTTGAAATTTCTTTCTGAGAAGTGATACAGGTCACGAGAATCGATCAGCTGATAAATCAAATAATTATATGACTGTATTCCTTTAAAACTGTGTTATAAATTGTATTTCAGTATGAGCCTGAACAGTCTCATGGTGACGATGGTTCAGATGAAGAAGATTATCAAGACGCACGAGAACAAGCCACACCAAGTTTATCACGTATAAAACTTGGTGAAATGAACAAACCAGTAGATTTTTCGACTACTGCAGATTATCCAGGGTCCGGTCCAACAGGTATGTTTCATCCTTTAGCAATACCTTTTCAAACCTTTAAACATGCTGAGCTAATATTCATATATAGGTAATATATAGGTAATATATAGGTAATATATAGGTAATATAAGGTAATGAGATGCAAACTTTTTTTAAGGTATTCAAGTGTTCATGAATCCAGTTCTTAACAGCTGATAATTTGACATTTTATAGTCTTTAGAACTTTAACGCTGAAATATAATTTTATATGATCTGAACCTTTCATCTTTCATTTCTTCAAAATAAGAAAAACAACATCCATCACACTGCAATTTAAGAAGCCCAAAGCCTAAAAAACAACCCTGAAACATGTTAATTTATTTCAGTTGAAGATATGCCAGATGCCAGTTCGTATTTTGCCCGTTTATTGACAGAAGGAGCAGTTTCGGGACCCATGAAATCGGAGGAACAACCTTCAGATCCAGTTTATAAACGTTCTAATTCAGAGGTGGAGGTGAGTGACAGGTTTGACGTTGTTGTCCAAAGACTCAGAGCTCATCTTAAGCTGACTACACATGTGTTTCAGATATACAATCCTCATCAATACAGTTACTTTGAAAATCAAAGTCTTCTTCAGGAATGAACACAAAACTCCAATCTTTTATTGAACTCTTCCGGATGTATGTTTAGAAGATCTCATTTGCGGATTAAGGAGGTTTCATGTTGTTGCAGCTTTATCATTATTATTTTATTCATAATATTTCTGATATTTATATTTCAGGAGACGGCAACTAAAGAAGTAACATTTCGAACGTATTCAGTGGAAGCCAGTAAATCTCGTAATTCTTACGATGAAGCTGATAGCAGCTGTTTGAACATCCCACATTCCAGTATGACAAAATCTATTTCAACTCCATCAATACCAGCAGCAGGACAGAAAACAACAGGTAAGATCCAGCCCATGTATTCTCAGAACGATTTTAGCACTAAGATATCTTAGATATTAACGTTAGAAGATAAGAATATAGGACATCCTAGTGCTAAGATTGTTTCGAGAATACTTAGGCAGGGAACACCAGTCTCTCTCTCAGTCTCTCTCTTCCAGTCTCTCTCCCAGTCTCTCTCTCCAGTCTTTCTTCCAGTCTCTCTCTCCCTCTCCCAGTCTCTCTCTCCCAGTCTTTCTTCCAGTCTCTCTCTCCCTCTCCCAGTCTTTCTTCCAGTCTCTCTCTCCCTCTCCCAGTCTCTCTCTCCCAGTCTCTCTCCCAGTCTCTCTCTCCCAGTCTCTCTCTCCCAGTCTCTCTCTCTCCCAGTCTCTCTCTCTCCCAGTCTCTCTCTCCCAGTCTCTCTCTCCCAGTCTCTCTCTCTCCCAGTCTCTCTCTCCCAGTCTCTCTCCCAGTCTCTCTCTCCCAGTCTCTCTCTCTCCCAGTCTCTCTCTCTCCCAGTCTCTCTCTCTCCCAGTCTCTCTCTCCCAGTCTCTCTCTCCCAGTCTCTCTCCCAGTCTCTCTCTCTCCCAGTCTCTCTCTCCCAGTCTCTCTCTCCCAGTCTCTCTCCCAGTCTCTCTCTCTCCCAGTCTCTCTCTCCCAGTCTCTCTCTCCCAGTCTCTCTCTCCCAGTCTTTCTCTCAGTCTCTCTCTCCCAGTCTCTCTCTCCCAGTCTCTCTCTCCCAGTCTCTCTCTCCCAGTCTCTCTCCCAGTCTCTCTCTCACAGTCTTTCTCTCAGTCAAATGTAGTCATGCCATGGAACAACTGAGACCAAGTTGAAAAATCTGAAGTAGAACAAAGATTAGCTATTTCATCCCACCATTGGTTGTAACTCATATTTTTTTTCTTCAGAAGATAGAAAGAGCAGTTTGAGACGAGAAGCAAATCGTGAAGGAAAGCAGTGAGTATTTTTAGTAACATCCACCTTTTTGTAGCATGTTTCTTTTTGATTGGGCCTATGTTGTCTGGTAAAACAAGTCTAAATTTTGTAGGCACGATCAATGTTGTCTTTTTGCACAGCTTTGAGGTCTACGTGATTTTTTTATGTTGTTTCTCCAATTCCATCTTCCTTCCACCATCCATGAGTATTTTTTGGTTTTTATTTGGAAGTTTTGGTCTTCCTTTTATGGTTTAAAAATTAGTTTTGTTCAAATTTTTTGCCCATTTTGATTTTTGTCCCAAATTATTTGTTACGATTTTTTTTTACATTTTTTGCCTTTCCCCAAATTTCAACGTTGACGTTTCAGCTCTGGTGACCACGAGTTTATTCAAAAACTTGTTGAGGAACATGAGTAAGTTATCTCCCCTCGCTGACTGCCTGACGTATGCTATAATCTCATTTCTTGCCTTCATATCTTAAACTTCTCTCTGACTTTCATATTGAGGGCTTGCTTTCACAGAATTAATAAAAGTGACGTTAAATTTTTGAGAATTTACAAGAGTTCTGTGGTAATATTTTATGTTTTATTTCTGACTAATTCAGTTAAAATTTAAACTGATGTTTTTATTCAGAATCAAAAGGAATTTGTAGCGGTGTAACATATTTTGGCTTGTTAACTTTTTTTGATTATCTACTGTACTGTACTGTCCTATCATATATCATACTAGTTGGTCTAGAATCTGTAAAAATCAGGAAGAAGTTTAAAGAATAAAACTGTGTCCGGAATGTGTCACCTAGTAGTAGTGCTAATAAACTAGTCAGCATTCTCTATCCCATCATTACCTAGCAAATATAGTTCATTATCTACTGTAGTCTTCAGACAACTCATCTATTATAGCATGTATCCCTATTGTAGTGTTAGTCTTCAGACAACTGACCTATTACAGCATGTATCCCTATTGTAGTGTTAGTCTTCAGACAACTGACCTATTACAGCATGTATCCCTATTGAAGTTCGGTTGAGAACAAATAGATCAGTTGTCTGATGATCACACTCTTTATAACAACATGTTTCAGGTTCTGTTTTGATATACTTGTTGATTTAATACAGGACCTGAAACTTATTGTCAGTATTGTTTTCATCTGATAATAAAATTGTGTGATTTTAAACGTGTTTTGTAGAAAATTAATATAATATTGAATTCTGTTTCCAGTAGAATATATAATTTATGATAATAATTGTGTAGTAAAAACTATTTATTAATAATATTAGTAACATCATTGTATCAGTCTGTCCTAAATAAGGGAAATAACTCTGTTTTTCCTGCTTCTCTAAACTAACTTCTACCTCTCATCTAAATACCTAGAGCTTCAAAACATAAACTTACATATCTTAGTGCTTAATTTCTCAAATCTTATTTTATAGCTGATATATACATTAAGTTATATATTGAAAAGTTAACCTCCAATTTGAAACTAGTTGTCCTGATTAAGATTGCATATCTGAAACATGTCAGCAATATGAGATGAGCTCTTGTCATTACATAGATTTCTACAAAAAACTAAGCATTTTTTGAATTTTAGATTCTGCACTTTTTCTGCAGTTTTCAGTCCACCATTGGACAAATAACTTTCTAATATACCCAGAAAGAACTTTTGTTTTTTTGGTCTTTTCATTGTTTATTTAGAAACATAGATAAATAAATATTAACTATTAAACAATATTATTTTAGATTTCAATATTTTATAATGTAGTATTTAACAATTCATCTAAAAATATATATATATATAGCTTGCTAGTTTCATTGTTTTTTATTAATAATACAATATTTTATAATGTAGTATTTAACAATTCATCTAAAAATATATATATATATAGCTTGCTAGTTTCATTGTTTTTTATTAATAATACAATTATTTTATCTGGTATATTTCACATATTTTCAGGATAAATTGTCCACTCTAGTCCAAGAAAGATATTTGTGAACATTTAACTTTTCAAATTGTATTTTGATCAATATTATATTTTATTAAGTGTGAATTAAATGATATAATCTAGTAATTAAAGTTAAAGTATAAATTATTACTAAATATTTTGACTCTGTGTGTATTTTTAGTGCGTTATTTCGCCGTCAACGTGAAGTAGAAGAATTTGATGAAGATTCAGTAACGTCCAATAAAAAGGCTTCAATTTCTTTACAAGATTTTCTTAATGAGTAAGTTCATTTTGTTTCCGGAAATTTAATTTCAGGAGGATTCAAACCCACTGCACTTAATCACCAAACCAACAACATTCTAACTTCCTACTACATGTGCAATTTTCTGCGATTTTTTGTTGACTGTAGAGTCTAGAAATTATTGTTTTTTTTATTTTCTATTTTAGAGAGTTGAAACGCTCTCCCTCTCCAGACAGCGATGATAAAAATAAACAAACGAAGAAAGAGGAGGGAAAGAAACGGAAAACAAGCGTTTTCTCTCGGATTAGCTACAGAAATAAAAAGGTAGGTTAAATAAATTTATTTAGATAAATTAATTTAGAAGAACAAATGAATGAATGGATAGATGAATGAATGGATAGATGAATGAATGGATAGATGAATGAATGGATAGGTGAATGAATGGATGGATGAATGAATGGATAGGTGAATGAATGGATGGATGAATGAATGGATAGATGACTGAATGAATGAAATCAAACTAAAAGTGTATACAGCTAAAATATGCTTAAAGATATGTTGAAAATTTGAGTGATGGCAAATGAAATAATGAATGAATTAATGAAGGATTGGATGAATGAATGAATTAATGAATGAATTAATGAAGGATTGGATGAATGAATGGATAATGCAAAGGAAAGAATGAATGAATAAATGAATAATTGAAAGAATGGAAGGGAAAGTGGTTTAATCTAAGTTATAAAAGTCATTAAACATTTTGTCAGGGAATTAAAAAAAGGTTTATAAGAAGTGAAGAATTGCTGGTAATTAAAATAAAAAGTCAAGATAAAAGTTGGCAGAGCTAATTATAAACTATTCTCCGTCATAATTTAAAATACAGAGTTAATTCAATGATAAAATGGGTGTCTAGATGAATAAATGAATATTTGAATGAATAATATTAACAGAAAGATAAGAGTAAATGTATAATAAAATTAATTGAATTAAATAAATAATTATTAAAAATTGTCAAGAAATTAATATTTCTTATTGAGAATATGAAAAAGATAAACAAAGTAAGACAAAGAATGAATAAATGAATGAATGATAGTATATTGATTTAGACAAGATGATAAGTAATGATATATTATAGTAGAGGGAGTGAATGGAACAGCCTAGACAAGAAGCTGTTGTATTTATCTAGTTATACTATATAATGAACTGGACTAGTAGTAATTACTATGTATTTATATTATGATTATTGACTAGTAAACAATGTTAATTGGTTATTCCGTCTGTCTGTAGAGTATTTACCTTGTTTTTACACCATCTTGGCTATTTGTTTATCTCCCTCTGAATGCAGGTAATTAAATTCTCTAATTAATATTATCTTTAATTATTCCTGGTATTTAATCAATTTAATTTGATCAGACTATAATATTGGAAGTCTACAGTAATTTTCACAACCAGTGTTCTATGACCTCAGCCAGTGTTTACAGCCACAGACCTTGAATCTAGTCGACCCAGCTGTAAATAGGAACAGATAATTCAGGAAAGATCTGAGGTTTGGTCAAGGATCAGCTGGTAGACAGGATCTCTAGAACTTAAGTAGTTATCCTTGTAAAATTATTGCCAAGAGGTTTGAGCAAAGATCAGCTGGTAGACAGAATCTTCAAGAACCTAGTTTAATATTCTTGTGAAATAATTACTAAGAGATTTAACCAAGGATCAGCTTGTATAAAGAGTCCTCTAGATTGTAATTATCCTTGTTAAAGGTAGTTGGTTTTTTTTTAAATGTGTGTGTCAATTCAGCACCCCTGACTCAAAACATTACATGATATAATATGATAATCTGTATTTTGACCATTGACCAATCTCTGTAGGCCTGTAAGTATTTTCTGTCCAGAAATACAGTCAATAAAACTGACCTATTAAACTAGTAATATATATTCTCTATGTTATGATAGACAGTCTGTCTATTGTTCTATGTCTATTGTCCCTGGGTGGTCAGTTTAAACCACTACCCCCACTCTGGTAAGTGATCTCTACACCTGACAAATATTAACATTAAGTTAGGTGTATTGTGTATCATAAAGTCATGTCCATATTAGCCATTTGTTGACAAGGACAAAAATTAAATGTGAATTGGAGAACTTGGCTCAGCATAAATACACACATGACAATTTTATCATACTGAAATCTCTGTGGAGGGGAGAATCTTGCCTTCTTAAAGGCTGAAAGCTGGCTTGGCTTGTTTCTCAACAGAACTTGCTAGTTTGACTCAATATTTTAAGCTATTTATATCTGTGTATATATTTAGTCTAGAATCTAAATGTCAGATGAATATTAGAATCAAATCATGACTGTCCAATTATTATACACAACTTTTTATATTTTATAATACAGATAGTAAAACAGAGTTATACAATAGTAAAACAGAGTAATACAATAGTAAAACAGAGTTATAGAATAGTAAAACAGAGTTATAGAATAGTAAAACAGAGTTATACAATAGTAAAACAGAGTTATACAATAGTAAAACAGAGTTATACAATAGTAAAACAGAGTTATACAATAGTAAAACAGAGTTATACAATAGTAAAACAGAGTTATACAATAGTAAAACAGAGTTATACAATAGTAAAACAGAGTTATAGATGTGTGTCTGTAGGCAAGAGTTTGAGGGTCTTGAATATCTCAAAAATATTTTATTTTGTATTATATTAGACATTCTGATACAAAGGTGTAATTTATAATTATAAGTCAATTATTGAAATTAAAATTATTTAAATTAGTAATTAATAATCAACCAATCAAATTTAAATTATTTGAAAATTTGAAATATTTTGTGTATATCTTTAATTAATAATTTGATAGATTGATTTAATGAATGAACATTTTTTAACATGACCAGAAACTAGAGGAGTGTCCAACACAATTTTTAACTCAAACTTAATTTGAATTTTATACAGTGAAGGGTGTCACTATTAAGACAGGGATTTGAGTTTGAGTTTTGTTTTTTGAATTCACTGACTTACATGATTTTGGATATGTTCTATCTGTAAAGATAGTGGTGTGTTTTGGACCAACCTTGTGTATAGTTTGAATAGTGAATAGTATAAAGTGAAATTTAAAATGAGGAATTTTTTAACAGGTGTAAGTGTTATACTGTACAGCTATATCTCCCTCTATAGTATATTTTACTTTCATTAATTATTAATTGTTGATTATTTATTAATTGTTGATTATTTATTAATTGTTGATTATTTGTTAATTGTTTAATTACAGAAAGAAAAGGAGAACAAAGTCAAAAATACATCAACTCATCAGTTTGTCTCAATCTGCTACAGTAACAACACCGCCTGTCATGTCTGTCATAAAACCATGGCCAATAAACCAGCCTTAAAATGTGAAAGTAAGTACACAGTTTGATTCTCTTGGGGGTGGGTGAAAGGGGTAAGTAGGGAGGGGGCTCAGGGTATTCATGTTTGTAGAATATTCAAAGTTTAAGCATGTAACCTAACCCTTATCGCAAATTTTCAGTTTTAAGAGTTGTGAAATTTATAAATTGAAAATAAGAATTATGTAATATATGATATTATGATATGAATATTTTTGAGGACAGTATTTATACTGGTGACATAATTCATGATGTAAACAGTTAAACCACTGCCAAGCTTGGTAGATATTTGTCAATGTAAATAATTACACTCTAATATTGGATAAACTATGGTGATATATTGTCTCCATCTTAATCAGGTGAAACTGTGGAGATTTGAAATGACTGCAATTAGCCATTCTTTCTATCTCTAATTTAGCTGTGACAGCCAAATGTTTTCTGAGATTGGAAAGAAGGTGCTCCAAACACTAATAATACTATTAGTCAATCTGACAAAATAAACTCGGAAACAATTTATAAAACTCTAGAGATCAGCCGTTATTAGAGTTATTATATAAAACTCTAGAGATCAGCCAGTTATTAGAGTTATTTTATAAAACTCTAGAGATCAGCCAGTTATTAGAGTTATTTTTATAAAACTCTAGAGATCAGCCAGTTATTAGAGTTATTTTATAAAACTCTAGAGATCAGCCAGTTATTAGAGTTATTTTATAAAACTCTAGAGATCAGCCGTTATTAGAGTTATTATATAAAACTCTAGAGATCAGCCAGTTATTAGAGTTATTTTATAAAACTCTAGAGATCAGCCAGTTATTAGAGTTATTTTTATAAAACTCTAGAGATCAGCCAGTTATTAGAGTTATTTTATAAAACTCTAGAGATCAGCCAGTTATAAGAGTTATTTTATAAAACTCTAGAGATCAGCCAGTTATTAGAGTTATTTTATAAAACTCTAGAGATCAGCTAGTTATTAGAGTTATTTTATAAAACTCTAGAGATCAGTCAGTTATTAGAGTTATTTTATAAAACTCTAGAGATCAGTCAGTTATTAGAGTTATTTTTATAAAACTCTAGAGATCAGCTAGTTATTAGAGTTATTTTATAAAACTCTAGAGATCAGCCAGTTATTAGAGTTATTTTATAAAACTCTAGAGATCAGCCAGTTATTAGAGTTATTTTTATAAAACTCTAGAGATCAGCCAGTTATTAGAGTTATTTTATAAAACTCTAGAGATCAGCCAGTTATTAGAGTTGTTTTTATAAAACTCTAGAGATCAGCCAGTTATTAGAGTTATTTTATAAAACTCCAGAGATCAGCCAGTTATTAGAGTTATTTTATAATACTCTAGAGATCAGCCAGTTATTAGAGTTATTTTATAAAACTCTAGAGATCAGCTAGTTATTAGAGTTATTTTATAAAACTCTAGAGATCAGTCAGTTATTAGAGTTGTTTTTATAAAACTCTAGAGATCAGCCAGTTATTAGAGTTATTTTATAAAACTCCAGAGATCAGCCAGTTATTAGAGTTATTTTATAATACTCTAGAGATCAGCCAGTTATTAGAGTTATTTTATAAAACTCTAGAGATCAGCTAGTTATTAGAGTTATTTTATAAAACTCTAGAGATCAGTCAGTTATTAGAGTTATTTTATAAAACTCTAGAGATCAGCTAGTTATTAGAGTTATTTTATAAAACTCTAGAGATCAGCCAGTTATTAGAGTTATTTTATAAAACTCTAGAGATCAGCCAGTTATTAGAGTTATTTTTATAAAACTCTAGAGATCAGCCAGTTATTAGAGTTGTTTTTATAAAACTCTAGAGATCAGCCAGTTATTAGAGTTATTTTTATAAAACTCTAGAGATCAGCCAGTTATTAGAGTTATTTTATAAAACTCCAGAGATCAGCCAGTTATTAGAGTTATTTTATAATACTCTAGAGATCAGCCAGTTATTAGAGTTATTCTATCAAATGTAAGATAATGTAGCCCAGATTTGTGGAAGGAGAATTTGTTTCTTGAATCATGAATTGACATTATCACTCCCATCTGTACCAGAATGCCAGAACTTACAACGCATGTCTGGTACACACTGTTACTATAAATAGATATCATTCTATAGAAAACGCCTGACATATGACTACACTGTTAGTTCTGTTTTAGCTATTGTATAATAAATTTCGTTGGATGCTATCGTTTAGGATATTTTTCGTTAGTTTTAAATATTCAATCTGTGTTTTAAGGTGAAATTTGTGTGATGTTAAAACATTTTTTCTGGATAAATAAAGATAATGGATAAGTGGAAATTTTTGAGTAAAAAATGTAAGATTTTACTGTAAACTTATTAATGTCTGGGATAGGTTTGACTTTCACAATTTTTCATTAAATGAAGATAAGTTTTTGCCCTTGATTTAGCTGAAGTTTATAATTGACTGATAAATGAGTTGATACAGGTGTTGCTAATAAGGGGAGGCATGCTCACCCTTCAAAAACACCTGATACCACTCTGTGACTCATGGCCAACTTTGCATCTCCAATTAGCTAACAATGTTTATTTGGTATTTTGGTTTGTCAACTTGATCATTTTTTATGTTTATGATACTTAATTTTTGATTTTAAGTTTTTGCTAAGTTGTTAATTTCTTTATTACGTGGAAGATAATTGTTAAAAAATACACACATAACACCTGTAACTTAATTCTGATATTTATACATGATTTAATTATGATATGTTGTAATTAGTGATGTACTAACGATGATGATGGCTGATGTAATTAAGTCTGGCACCTCATTCTCTAAACAAAGTCATCAGTTTATCACCTAGTTAGGTTTATATTTTATAATAGAAATACTTATAAATATGTACAGTATTCAATTATAAAGTTAAACTAATCAGATGTACATTGATCAAGTGTTTTTAGTTTTGGAGTAATTGTTATAAAGATGAATTATATATTATTAGTTATTTTAAAGAGCAACGTTGAAATGTTGTGGCTGTGATATCAGATATAATATTTATACTATAGATATTGTCTGTTATATTTTTCAGATTGTTTGATCAACGTCCATGAGAACAACTGCCAAGACCAGATTATGCCGTGTGATAAAAACAGAATGGTCAAGGTAAGCCGTCTAATATTTCTGAATTTCTGTTTTCAGCTGGGATGCTTCTTTCTGTTTCATAGTGTTTTAAATTGGTTATGTAACTTTGATGCCATTGATCAAATTGTTAAACTTCTCTCATACTCAAGATCGTATAATATTTAACCAATCAAATGATCTATTGAATTATAGAATTTGGGGTTGAATGAAAGTTTGGTATAGCGTAAACTTTTACAAATCAAATCTCTCTCTGAAAACATTATGTAACAATTTGACAAATAGTACCTCCACATATATCTTGTATGATTAGATTTGGTATTTTAGTTGTTGTAGTATTTTCTAGAAGGTGTAGGTGGGAGTTAAAACAATGGCCTTGTTGATTCTATAACATTATCTCGAGTCAGTTAGTAAACCAAGCTGATGATATGTGAATGAATCATACTATTTTTGTGTTGTACTTTGTTTGTAGTTTAAACTTTCAGAACAAGTCTGCTAATGATCATTGTCTTTTCATCATGTCTGAAACCAATACATATTTATACTGTGTTTCTCCATAGCAAGTATACCTTGTATTAGGGATTAATAGATATTCATACTTCTACAGTCAGTTTTTTGGTTTGTTTTGTAATTATATACACAGGCATGAAACTTGTCTACATTATATGAATACAGACTATCCCCTTGGCTTGTAAATGGTTGTTTGGATTGGTTAAAATTTACTGTCTTATATGAATCTATTTGGATAGAGTAAACAATGGTCAAATGTATCGATACAGGCATGATTTTAAATGAGAATGACTATTGTTAACCAGAATTTATTATTTAAACTTTTCACAGTCATATTTCCTAAAAATTGGCACACTAGACCAACCAGTAGTGTTAAAAGGGTTAATATTTGTGTTTATTGTTTCTGAAGGGTTAATATTTGTTTCTGAGTACTATAAGATGTTATCTTAGCTATAGTTGTAATAAATCAGACCAATGATAGAAACTAAAATAACTTGGTTATTTATAACAAAAATATACAAAGTCACACAATGTATCCATTCCAATATTCTTCTATAACCTATAAGTTCAATTCTGCTGGTTCTGATTTTCTTTATATATGAACTTTTACAAATATGAAATTGCAAAATGAGAGGAATATTCAAGATTGCACATTTACATTGGTTCAAGAATTCAAAATCCTTGATCTATTACTGTCCGTGCAATTTCATTCATTTGATTCTGGAACCAAATTGTGAGAAAATTTTCACACTGTTTTCTGCAGGAAGTCATTTTTATTTCTATGGCATTTGACAAAATCTCACAATGGCTTCCTAACTTTGGTTTTAAAACTATTTATCTTTCCAATGATAAATTTAATAAGTTGTATTGTTGTATTGTGTAGAAATTTGTAGAATAATTTGGGTGTGTTTTAAGATTACTTCAAGATGATATCATCACTATAAATTACAATAGATCGGGTTTGAGACAGGGACACCTTCTTTCTCCTATCTTATTATAACATTGTGTCTTAACCTATATCTTAATCTTACATTTTTATAACTTAAGATTCAAATGGTGTTATATGTCTTACTTTTTTGCACTTGATTTGAATAATGAAGTAAGATAACGCTTTAGAGTGTCCAATGAGGAAAATTTTGTGTGATAGCATTGTATGTTAACCTTTATCTTACTCTTTCCTCTTTATAACTTGAGATGGCCTAGAGAAATAAAATGAAATGGTGATTTATGTCTCACTTTTTTGCACTTGCTTGGATTAACGAAAACTGGCCTAATGCACTGTGCAATGGGGTAAACTTTTACATGCACAGCCTGTGGTACAGTGTATTCGTCTTTCTTAACGACTCAGCGTGTTTCCATGTTTGCTCCTCGAATCTGAATTACTGGAAGGGAAACTGGGTTGAAAAACCTGGATTTTGAGCCAAATTTACAAAAAGTGTACAGATAAATGGATGTGGTGGTTTTTAGAAACTTCAAAGACAGTTCAGTAACTTTTATTAGAAAATACTGAAATAAAATGTTAAATAGATTGCAAATGATTATTATCTTAAAGATACCCCCTGTTTATTACTGTAATATAAACATGCTTATGAAATTTGCCAATCAATAATCTAATGTCATAATTTAAACACCCATTACACTGAAAGTGTCTCTACAATCCGCTGGGGGGTAAGGCTCTATCTTACACATAGATCTTAATATAAACATTATGAAATGAAAGTCCTCATAAAAACACCGGCCAAGGTCACAGTTATATTATAATAATATTTTGTAACGTTCATTTCATAATTCAAGCCAATAGTTTTTATGGATGAATAGTACTAAGATATAAGGCACTCATTTCTTTAGTTTGGAGGTTTTCATCCCTTTTCTTTCCATTATCCTTTTAGGATCCCTGATCAATAACAGTACCCCCTTCTCCATATAAATCTTTACTGTTACCCCCTTCTCCATATAAATCTTTACTATCTGCTTGCTGGTTTATGTTTTTATTTGACCAAATACCATTGCACACTGCATGGTATGGCCAGTTTCATAATCTCAAGCTGGAACAGTCAAATACGATGTGACTCCATTTAGTTGCATGTCATTTCGTCCATTGCTCATGATTTTTAACGTGGATTATTGAGTGAATTTGTTGTAATTCTCACAGAATATCAATATTCTTTTGTTGGCGGTACAATATGAGAAATAATCTATAGATATATTTATACTGTTAACAGTTGTCATAGTTACCTAATAACAGGCAGGTGGGCTGATAATAAGGGGAGGTTATTCAGACAGAAGATTACACTATTTTTAAATTTATTGTGTTAAACATTTGGAGTATTTTTGTGTCATCTTTTCTTTGGTTATTTTCTTCAGGTAATTATTAATTCACTGACAAACTCTACATGGTCATATTTACTAGTAGAATTCTATTAGGGTCCTTGTTTCTTAAAATTTTACTAAGTTATTATCCAAATTTAAGGAAATATGGTTATCAAATTTGGTTATTAAGCCAAATAAATTAACCATGTACCAACAGCAAAACTAAGCCTGAAAATGGCAAAAGCTTGGTAGCAACTTTTCACATGAGGAAGTATATCAATGATAAGTAAGTAATTTCATAATGAAAAGTGGTATCAGGTGTCTAGAAGAGTAATCATACTAAATATAAAATCAGTTTTTGTTATTAACCATTCAATTGACTTTAAGGTTTTGGGACAACTATTATCGGATGTCTTATAACATTGAAGATAGAAAGGTATTTTGCAGGCTGAGCTCATGAAGTTTTTTAAATTTCATTGTCAGATCTAAATTAAATAATATGACTAAGATAGATCTTAGTATTATTTATAGAAATGATCATTGTAAAGGTTGTCTTGGAACAAGAGAAATATTGTGATAGCCAGGATATTTATGTAAGACACTTGTTGATTATTTATGTAAGACACTTGTTGATTGGATGAATGAAAGCTTTGTCTGGTTGAAATTTTAACTTTAAGCAGACGTGAATTCTAGGACCAGCAGACGCTGTTGAGATTATTCATGTAGACAGACTTATCTCCCCTTGTTGATAGAGTATTTATTCCACATATTTCTAGTTTAAAGTTTCTCTATCTGGAAAGATTTTAAATGGAGAATATCTTAGAGACCTAATTGGACTTGAAGGAGCTCCAGTCAGACATCTGGCAAATACAGTTCAAGTAATAGCACTGGTAGACTTCAATATTTACCATTGTTGATATATATACATTATATTTCTATATGAAAATATTACTATATACTACTTCTGTATCTATAATAGTGATATTTTATAATATTATGACTACTCTACATGTTATTGAAAGATTATAATATTTCTAGTTTTGAATTTTGTTTATCCAGTATCATTATTTAGACAATATCGTTAGGACCAAATCATAGCTAGTACCAGCCTCGTCGCCAGGAATGAATTGGTGCTGGGGCTCAGATTTTGAAGAATTAAGGGCCCAGAGAACTCATTTCTAACGATTTTGAGGTACCAAAAATATATCGAAATTTACATCTTTTTGATTTTGTACTAAGACACTGTAAATGAATCAATATCTGCTGAAGGTTTTGATGGGGCTTAATTCTCACTTGCTGGATCCCAGCCCTCACGGACCCCACCCTAACAACGGGGCTGGCTGGTACAATATTACTGTTTGACTAGAGAAATCAAAAACATTCTTTCATTACTCTCATGAATAATTTCAAACTAGTGTTTCAAAATAAAAGATCTAAGATGTAAGGCGCCAGTCTGGATCAGAATCCATTGCAAGGCTATGTAAGAGACGTAACTATGGAGATGTAAATACATATCATTTTTTATTGTATAAGAATGACCAAAATAAACTAGCATTATGCAGGGCGAGAAACTTTAATGAGGTGTTTTGAATGTTGTGAAAATAGATTATCTTGTTAAAACAGAAAGACGTCTGTGTTTTTACAAGGTCATTAACCGACCTTGGGTCTCCATGATGCATCATTTTAAAATGGCTGCAGCTGAAGAGTGATAAAAACCAGATATTTACATAAATATTATTTTGCGTCCTACAATTACATTTTAAAACAGGTTTTTATTTCCATGACCAAGTTTCAGTTTAAAATAATGAGGTGTTTATTTTAGAACGGCCAAATAAATATAAATAAATTTGATAAAATTACGAAAAAAACATTATTAGCTTATGTGGATGCTCTGAAAGTTGACAAAGCTAAATTTGATATAAACATTATTAGCTATGTGGACTCTCTGAAAGGGATGCTGAATTGACATACCCATTGATATTGGCATTAGGCATTTTAGTCATGTTTGAATGACATGCCTACCACATTGACCAGATTAACCATAGTAACCTATCCAGTACAGTTCAAATAGAGTTTTAATTAAGGATCTGTTGAAAAAGAGTTTTAATTAAGGATCTGTTGAAAAAGAGTTTTAATTGAGGATCTGTTGAAAAAGAGTTTTAATTAAGGATCTGTTGAAAAAGAGTTTTAATTAAGGATCTGTTGAAAAAGAGTTTTAATTAAGGATCTGTTCAAAAAGAGTTTTAATTAAGGATCTGTTGAAAAAGAGTTTTATCTAAGTTGTTATCAGTGTTTGAGAAAAGGTGAGTATAACCTTCATGGCTTATGACAGAGTGTTGTGTGTTTTAATTGAATGTGAGAGATATTGTTTGTAGAATATATAAAGCCAAAATGTCTGTTTTTGGAAATTTGTCCTGTTTGAGTGAAATTTTTGGCTTCTCAATGATTTGTTTGCCTACTTAGAGTTAAGGGTCCTCAAGAAAGTCTCTGTGTACCTCCCTGGAGTATATTTGTATACCCTGGTGTTATAAATACCCCACAATTACTGTTCTAAACTACCCCCTCTTGACCTATTTTACTGCTGACACAGGAGGCTAGAGTTACCTGTCTTGACATTATTACAGGGACCGGTTTAACTTGCCCTACAATTTCTCTGTGGGTGATACGAAAGGTTACAATGGTTGAAGGTAACATGTTACTATTTGGCAGAAGGCATTAAATTCTAGGGGATGAGAACTCATGGACTCTTATTGCCAAGCAGACAACATTCAATCTTGCAGTGGACTGACAAACGTAGCTATCCTAGCCCTAGCCCACTAAAGACTGAGCTATCCCACTGTTCTATCAGACAACAATCCGACTCAGCTATCTCTCAGCAGGGTTAAAGGGCATTTTTCACCCCGAAGAATAACAGAGCCCTGATGACCTAGTTAATAAATGAGGGGAGAAGGGGATATCCCTATCTACTGTCTGATTCATACTTACTATATATAGATCTATATAGATCTATATATATTATATAGGTTGGTAGCCTGTGGGTGTTAAATCCAAGGTGTCTATAGTTAAAAGGTAGGAATTAGATACAGGACGGTAGAAGATATCAGTGTTTACTCAGTGAATTAACCACATTCCTTCTGTTATTATAATAAGACAAATTACAGACTGAATACTTCATTAGTTGGTTTGTTTCAAAGTCAACTTGGACACCAGAGGCCTGTTTCATAGAATATTTCTAAGTTAGATAGTTGGTCGTTAGATGACAAGTTAATGTCTGCTTCCACCAGAAGCTGATATCTCAGACTAATATAGGTCTATCCATATATTTATATACTTATCTAATGATGGATCTGTTGCACAAATTTTAACTAAAAAGAATCCAGATTTAATGAAATACAGTAATTTATGAGAGTAATTAAGCTTGTAATTAGTGATAGACCAATCAGGTAAAGAAAGTAAGAAACAACTATTTTTAAGTTCCTGATGCAGTGATTTCCAACCTTTTTCAGTCTTCACACCCCTGGAGCAATCACCTGGACCTTTCACACCCCTAAATTTGTTTCATCCACATTTTCAGCATGTGTTGATGTGAGATGCTCTCTCAGTTCAAAATAAATTCTTCTCCTACACCAGTTGGCCACACCCCTAAGTCGCACATCCCCAGGGGGTGAAAACACCCCAGTTTGGGAACCTGCTCTCTAATCTGTTGATATTGATCTTTGTGGATTATCTAAACCTTATGATGAAGGGATAAAATAAAAGCCAGGTATTCTCGAAATCTTTGCGCTAGGATGTCCTAGAAACAGTGTTAGAAGATAACCTAGGACATTCTAGCGCTAAGATCGTTTCCAGAATATGTGGCCTGATTCTACCATCTCTAAGAATCGGTCTGGTGTCAGCTCTCAATATAAAGAATTAATTATTGTAGTTGTAGGTATTTATCTGCTCTGGTTTTAGCGAGGAAAGACAGTAAAATAAAATATCGTAAATAACCTCTTGTAAATGATGAGCTGAGCTGAGAAGAGTAATCATACCCTGGGGCTAGTTGACCTTTAACACAACATAGTTATACATTGTTACGCAGTATTCTAATAGCCTGTACCACCCTGTAAATAACTGTATCAGTAGTTGAATTCAGTGTATGGAACAGGAAGACCAGTGTACACCATTTTGACATATTTGTATCGTGACTGAGACAGAGAGGTTTGAAAACATGTGTTCATTTCATCTAGTTTTTATCAATTTCTGAGAATATCTGATAAAATATTGTGGATATATTAAAATTGTGAAGTTCTACCGTTTACGATTAGTGAATTTATAACGACTTACAAGACTAGTGATATTTTAACAGTTGTAAACCATAATTAATTCAGTAAACTAACGTACAGTAAACCTCTACTGTTCAAATTCAAATTTCTTTTGTGTGAATATTTTACTAGTGTTCAGGATTGTATTGTATGTTTTGTATTATTTCTGTGAATTGTTCAAATTGGTGCATTTCTGAGAAATATTAAACAAAGGAATTGGTACTAGACATCTGTTGTTTAGGATTTTATCTGTATAAGGTTTGTAATGTATTATTTTATTTTATTATTACGTGTTTTATAATGGAGGTTTTATAATTTAGTTATAGTTGGTCTGTAGGAGTTTTATAATATTATGAAGGGTTGGTTCGTTTTATAATCTTGACTACAATCCAATATTGCCATGTTAAGTTTGATATATTATATATAATAAATGTTTTTAGAGAGATTGTATAACATTGGTATATAATCATGTATAGTTTTATCTATTTTATAATCTTCAACATATGCATGTATGGTTTATTTTATAATTTGGAATACCATAATGTATATTTGACTTCAATTCATAATCTACAACATATTCATGTATGGTTTATTTTATAATTTGGAATACCATAATGTATATTTGGGTTCGTTTCATAATCTCTAATACTACCATATATAGTTTTGTATCAGCTTACTCAATACTTGGGAATACAGCTAGTTTCGTTTGATATATTCAATATAGTTTCACTGTCTACAGAAATAGTATTAACATTTACAATATAAAATATCTACTACTGGTGGAGAACCAAAGATTTTCTCTAGTTTTAAATCTTCTAGTAAAAATATTTATCCACCTTTAAGATTTTTCCTTAGTCATGAGAAAAGTTTCCTTCTTCATTGTTTAATGATCATGATTTTACCCAATACATTAATCATGTTGTATAAAATTATAAAACTTGTGATTTTTCCTGCTGGTAAATCTTTTCCTATAGTTTTTATTTCCCTGTGGAATTAAATAGATACACCTGATTTGGGAGTTTGGTTGTCATCGTGTTAAGACATCGTGTTAAGACATCGTGTTAAGACATCGTGTTAAGACATCATATTAAGGATAAAAAAAGTATAAGCAGAAAAGTACTATAGAAGTATTATATATATCTTGTATGATTTAATACAGGTTAGAAATATTAATATAAAACAGTCAGTGACTGGAACAGAGTTATTATTTATAAATAAGACAAGTTTATGCAGATTCAACATGGGCTGACATATATAACTTATTATAACTGAATAGTTCATATGTTTTCAAATCATGGAATAAATAGAAGGGTACCACTGTGGCTCAGTGAGTTAGATGTTTATGCCTTAACCTCAAGTCAGACACCTTATAGGTCAAATATACTTTCAGTTCAACCTGGTTCTCCCTGATGCAGACATCTTGTTGTACAGATTGGACAATAAACCGAGGCCCTGTGTGCTTCTGGCTCTGTATGTTAATGATACTTGATAAAGAGTAGGCTAATGTTGCTGTCCTGCAAAATTTATTTCATTGCACACTGCATGGTGTTGCCTGTCTCCCTGCAGAATTGTGGAAATGAATAAAACGTTAGGTTTTAATATGCTGTCAATTTCATTGAAGATCTAGATTCTGTGGTTGTATATTAGTTAGAGTCAATATTATATTATATAGAGTTTGATTTAAAACATTGATTAGAAGGCACCAGCTGGTATATCATTTAAAAACCTCCCTGTTTTATATCTTCAAACACTTCCTGATAGATTTACCACATGTCAGATTAAAACAGCTTTCCTTATCTTTAATCTTACTGTTATATAGCTAGGTCAGTTCAATCCCAGGCTTTCATCCTTTACATCCTTTAGGTTGGCTTGCTATTTAATCCCTCTAGTTTGATTTGTTCTTAACCTCTGCTTTCATTTATATTTACAATCTTTTTCACCTTCTGGATTGGCTTACTGCTATCTTTATTTTTATAACCTTTTACAACCTCTAGGTTGGCTTATTTGTTAAAACAGTATTTCTTGTGATCAAGATAAAGTTGATTGGACTATAAACCCTATTCTCCAATCCTCTGCCTTATACGTTGATAGGTCAAAATTCAAAAGATTTATATCATTTACATAGATATCAAATAGAATCAAATAGATATCAAATAGATATCAAATAGATATCAAATAGAATCAAATAGAAATCAAATGGTAGAATCAAATAGATATCAAATAGATATCAAATAGAATCAAATAGATATCAAATAGATATCAAATAGATATCAAATAGATATCAAATAGAATCAAATAGATATCAAATAGATATCAAATAGATATAGTCAAATAGAATCAAATAGAAATCAAATGGTAGAATCAAATAGATATCAAATAGATATCAAATAGAATCAAATAGATATCAAATGGTAGAATCAAATAGATATCAAATAGATATCAAATAGATATCAAATGGTAGAATCAAATAGATATCAAATAGAATCAAATAGATATCAAATAGATATCAAATAGATATAGTCAAATAGAATCAAATAGAAATCAAATGGTAGAATCAAATAGATATCAAATAGATATCAAATAGAATCAAATAGATATCAAATAGATATCAAATAGATATAGTCAAATAGAATCAAATAGATATCAAATGGTAGAATCAAATAGATATCAAATAGAATCAAATAGATATCAAATAGAATCAAATAGATATAGTCAAATAGAATCAAATAGAATCAAATAGATATCAAATAGATATCAAATAGAATCAAATAGAATCAAATAGATATCAAATAGAATCAAATAGAAATCAAATGGTAGAATCAAATAGATATCAAATAGATATCAAATAGAATCAAATAGATATCAAATGGTAGAATCAAATAGATATCAAATAGATATCAAATGGTAGAATCAAATAGATATCAAATAGAATCAAATAGATATCAAATAGAATCAAATAGAGATCAAATAGATATCAAATAGAATCAAATAGATATCAAATGGTAGAATCAAATAGATATCAAATAGAATCAAATAGATATCAAATAGAATCAAATAGATATCAAATGGTAGAATCAAATAGATATCAAATAGATATCAAATAGATATCAAATGGTAGAATCAAATAGATATCAAATAGAATCAAATAGATATAAAATAGAATCAAATAGATATCAAATGGTAGAATCAAATAGATATCAAATAGATATCAAATAGAATCAAATAGATATCAAATAGATATCAAATAGATATCAAATAGAATCAAATAGATATCAAATAGATATCAAATGGTAGAATCAAATAGATATCAAATAGAGATCAAATAGATATCAAATAGAATCAAATAGAGATCAAATAGATATCAAATAGAATCAAATAGATATCAAATGGTAGAATCAAATAGATATCAAATAGAATCAAATAGATATCAAATAGAATCAAATAGATATCAAATGGTAGAATCAAATAGATATCAAATAGATATCAAATAGATATCAAATGGTAGAATCAAATAGATATCAAATAGAATCAAATAGATATCAAATAGAATCAAATAGATATCAAATAGAATCAAATAGATATCAAATAGATATCAAATGGTAGAATCAAATAGATATCAAATGGTAGAATCAAATAGAGATCAAATAGATATCAAATAGATATCAAATAGATATCAAATAGATATCAAATGGTAGAATCAAATAGATATCAAATAGAATCAAATAGAGATCAAATAGATATCAAATAGAATCAAATAGAGATCAAATAGAATCAAATAGAATCAAATAGATATCAAATAGAATCAAATAGAATCAAATAGAGATCAAATAGAATCAAATAGAATCAAATAGATATCAAATAGAATCAAATAGAATCAAATGAAATGGTAGTATCAAATGGTAGTATCAAATGGTAGAATGAAATGGTGACACAGTCATTAGATCTGACTGAGATTAGAATCAGCTGAATTCAAGATATGGATATTGTTATTGTTAATGGTATATTACAAGTATTGATCACGTCAAATATATTGATTTCTTGATTTCAATTGATATGCTGCCCTAGATTAACTTACATTGAATTTATTCAATCTATTGTTTTTGATTGTGTTAAAAATATTGATCACTTCAGCGATTTCAATCAGGACTAGTTGACCTAATTTGAATCAAATTCATGGAATTCCAAATAATTATTGTTTACTGATTATTAGAATTATTGATCTGATCAAAAATATTGGTAATACGCCAATGATATATTGTTATATTGATTAAGTTGACCTAGATTAAATCTGTCATCAATTCAAAATTCAATATCTGTATAGACTAATCTCAGTGAATTTATTAATCAGCCAATAAAAACTGTTGTATTAAAGACATAAATATATTGATTTCGCTTCGATTGAAAATCAGGTCTATATCATTATGTTGAACCACAATTAAAGAGATTGTAAAGAGGTTTTCTAATCTTTTAATGTGTATCAGGGACACTAATTTGCACCTATTTTCATTCCGACTTCTGTGGTTCCTGCAATTCCACTAAAACTAACACGTTTTATGAGGTCGCTAGAGGGGAACTACCAGAAGCTACTATTAATATATATGCAGTTCCCCTCTAGTGTTGTCATGGTTAGTTTTATTGGAAATACAGAAACCACAGATGTCTGATTGAAAATTGGAATGGGGTAAATTGATGCTATAGTTGTCATCGATACACATGAAAAAATTAGAAAACTTCTTTACAATCTTTTTAAACGATGGTTAAAAGTAAAAACTTATGAATTTGCCCCTGTAACTGTAAATGATGGAGTGAAATGAATGGAGTTTTACTTCCAAGCTTTCTATTGTAAGTGATGAAGAGGCTGACAAGTGTCTAGTCCGTGTGAACTACAGGCTATGTTATAAATCTTTTAACAGCTGTAAGTGAAAGAAGAGTAGAAAATTTCTTGCACACCGTCTGTTTAGAAAGAAGAGTAGAAAATTTCTAGCACACCGTCTGTTTAGAAAGATATATTTATAAAATATTTTCAAAGGATTATTAACAAGTTATATTTTATCTGATTAAAAACTCAGTAAATTATGTTGATTGATATGTTATCATTATAACACGGTGATTAACAATACGTCATCATCACGTTTTCTGTCAGTTTTTATAATCTGAATAAATTATAGAAATAGAAACTATACACATGATAAACGATTAGATCAGTTGACTTGTGATCGATTTTATCAACATTCAAAATTTTCAAATATTTTAACAATTTTATCAGAGATATGATAAGAGATAGGAGTTAAAAGCCAACACAGACACAGAGATTTTGATTCACAAGTTAATTATGTGGGGTGGTGATTAATTTACAGGCTGGGTAGAGATCACATTCCTGACCCTACAGACAGTACAGTCAGGGAAGGGGGCCTTATTCTCTAAAATTTACTGTGTTCTTGTCATCTGATGGGTCAATCACTAAAATTGATTGTTTTATTAATCAATTAAACTTTATCATTTAAAATTTGAATCAATATTTGTTGATAATATATGATAATACAGGTTATTTTGTTATACATTGTTGTATAATTTCATGTGTAAAGTAGTAAAAAAATATTGAACCAGATCTCTCTGTGACACTCAAAGAGGAGAAATTCAATTCATTTCATATTATTTCTGTAACACTCTGTAAAACTAGTTACAAAAAGAATGGATAGTGACACTGGGACGATGAACAATTTTAGATTGAGTCAATGGTTTTTAGTACAATCAAGGTTTTAGATTGAGTAAAAGGTTTCAAGTAAAATTGATCAAGGTTTTAGATTGAGTCAAAGGTTTCAAATGAAATCAAGGTTTTAGATTGAGTCAAAGGTTTCAAGTAAAATCAAGGTTTTAGATTGAGTCAATAGTTTCAAGTAAAATCAGGGTTTTAGATTGAGTCAAAGGTTTCAAGTAAAATCAAGGTTTTAGATTGAGTCAATAGTTTCAAATAAAATCAAGGTTTTAGATTGAGTCAATGGTTTCAAGTAAAATCAAGGTTTTAGATTGAGTCAATGGTTTCAAGTAAAATCAAGGTTTTAGATTGAGTCAATAGTTTCAAGTAAAATCAAGGTTTTAGATTGAGTCAATAGTTTCAAGTAAAATCAAGGTTTTAGATTGAGTCAATGGTTTCAAGTAAAATCAAGGTTTTAGATTGAGTCAAAGGTTTCAAGTAAAATAAAGGTTTTAGATTGAGTCAATGGTTTCAAGTAAAATCAAGGTTTTAGATTGAGTCAATAGTTTCAAATAAAATCAAGGTTTTAGATTGAGTCAATGGTTTCAAGTAAAATCAAGGTTTTAGATTGAGTCAATGGTTTCAAGTAAAATCAAGGTTTTAGATTGTGTCAATGGTTTCAAGTAAAATCAAGGTTTTAGATTGAGTCAAAGGTTTCAAGTAAAATCAAGGTGTGTGTATAGTTTAAGGTGTGATTTAAATAATAATGTTTGTGGTTAAATGTCTATTGTGTGGTTAGAATTATGTAAAGATTATTTATAGAAAGAAACAAACACAGAGAGAGAATGTTGCTGGACAACTTTTTTAACTTTCCTAGATCATTAGGGTACTGTCAAAACAAACACATATAATCCAGTTTATAGGTCCGTTTGACTATACTGTCTTACAATCTAGATATACCTATATCTTACTTATTTCTGAGGTAGATTAGCCTAATTTCCTATTATTTATCTGGATCTGAATAAGACTATATGAAGGCAGTTTTAGGATCAGTGGATTAAACCCTTGCTGACAAACCTGAAGGTCCAGGGTTCAATCCCGGCATAGGTTGAGATAATACCTTCAGATTTTTCAACCTGGCTTCTCCTCGTCAGTGCTAGGGTCTAGGGGCTGACATGAAAAAAGCATCTTATCATGCAGATTGGACAATAAACCTAAGCACATTTAAGATCTTGCTGACTTGCTTCTTTGAATACATTGATAGAGAGAAAAGAAGGATGTAGGCATGTAAATGACAGACAAGATTTCAACACTCTATCAGACTGGGCTACAACCCATGGGTGGGATATATTAAACCTAGTGTATATATATACAGTAATACTATTAAATACCCTGCTCTTGTTTAGTAAACAAATAACCATAAACATCAACAATGTAAACAAACAGTTCACCATATACATGTCATTCACATACCTTCTAGTTTGACCCCTTGACCTGTGTGAAATGTCCACCCTGCAGGCTAGCTGTGGTATATTGAAGATACAGTTCAGCAAAATTGGAGATTGGGTATAGATTTTGAAAGTTGATATTCTTTGAGTCTTCAAATAGTTTTCATGGGTTAAGTAAGAGACGGCTTATGTTGAAGATGGAAAAATGAATTTTGGAAAGTTTTAAGCTGCAGTAAACTATGTGTAAATTCTTTGAGCTGACAAATATGTTTTGAAAGTTAGGTAAAGAGTCAGCTAGGATTCTAGAATGGGAATAGATTTATTAAGAAAAATAAGGTTGTAAACTCTTTAAGTCTTGAAATATCTTGTAAAAGTTAAGGTTAGAGTCAGCTAGAATTGTAGATCAACAATTAAGTTTTGAAATTATTAAATTTGGAAAGTTTAAAAGTGACAGTGTGTAACTCATTTTAATTTCACTTGAGATTAAAGTTTCCTATCAGCTGTTTAGTTTACAACCCCTAGGGAGAGGTGTGAAAATAATAGTAGAGATTTGAAAGCTGAAATTAACAGGTCATCTGAATTTTATCTCTCATATTTTCTACCTCATTGATTTAGAATGGAAACTAGACGGGTGATGGTTTTTCATCAAATTTGATCAGTGTTTATAGTTGACCTTTATAGGTCATCAGGCTTTTATAGGTCAAATATATCTCTATCATAGATATCAGATATAATAGAAACAGAGTTCTTACATCCTACATTGGGCAATGAGGAAAATTTGGTCATCAAAGTCCAATATATTTCTATCAAGTGAGAACAGATAAATTCTGAAATGTTTTGACTTCTACAGTGTGAAAAAGGGAAAATTTGGCCATCAAAGGAGAAAATATTTAATCAGATTAACAATTGATCACTGACTGTAATTCACTGACTCAATTTTACAATGTTTTAATGAGTTTTTAGTCAGTTCAGTTGAATTTTGTTCTAGGTTTGATTGAGATTCCTGAATTTTGCTGATTAAGAATAATAACTGTTCAGTTTTTTTTATGAGAAATCACCCTGAACAGCCTTTTTCTGTCGTTCTGTTATAAAACTATGGTCTTGATTAATAACTAATAACTTCTCACTGAGTTACCAGTTAATGTATCTAACCTACCTACCTACTACACACTAATTACTTCTCACTAAATCATGGTGTCAACTGTTTACTTCATTTCATTTCTCTGTTTGTAATTGTGCTGAGATCTTAGTTTAATGGTAGTTCTATTAGAGTTAGGACACTGCCGATTGTATCAGAAGTTTATGTTTGTTGCTTCAAGTAGAAGGTTCTCTGTCCTTGTTTCAAGATTCAATGAAGTTTTGAATGTCACCATGGCCACTTTGTTGAGGGTAATGGCTTTATTTTATCCCTTGCCTCATATTTTATATTTTAAACATTGTGTTAATCCTAGTGGAAGGTATATAGTCCTGTAATAATCATGTTATTTTAATGTTTGTGTTGTATATTTACAGGTGATACCCCGTGATGGGCAGACAACTGGACCAGCCTTGATGGAAAGACAAACAGCCTCACTATCAGGTCAGTTTCTATTCTATATTACTCCACACCACAGCCTGTGTTTGTGGTTCCAATTTCCCCTTGGATTTCCACATACACCTTGGGAGAATGAACTGAATTGTGATGATGGAGGTTTATAGCCATTGTTCCCAACATGGGGTACTTCTCTGGGATACCAGAAAAAACTTCTGGTCATGTATTCTCACAACAATCTTAGTGCTAGGACATCCTAGAATCAATGTTAGAAGATAAGAACCTAGGATATCCTAGAATCAATGTTAGAAGATAAGACCCTAGGATATCCTAGAATCAATGTTAGAAGATAAGAACCTAGGATATCCTAGAATCAATGTTAGAAGATAAGACCCTAGGATATCCTAGAATCAATGTTAGAAGATAAGAACCTAGGATGTCCTAGAATCAATGTTAGAAGATAAGAACCTAGGATATCCTAGAATCAATGTTAGAAGATAAGAACCTAGGACATCCTAGAATCAATGTTAGAAGATAAGAACCTAGGATGTCCTAGAATCAATGTTAGAAGATAACCTAGGATGTCCTAGAATCAATGTTAGAAGATAAGAACCTAGGATGTCCTAGAATCAATGTTAGAAGATAAGAACCTAGGACATCCTAGAATCAATGTTAGAAGATAAGAACCTAAGATGTCCTAGAATCAATGTTAGAAGATAAGACCCTAGGATGTCCTAGAATCAATGTTAGAAGATAAGAACCTAGGATGTCCTAGAATCAATGTTAGAAGATAAGAACCTAGGATATCCTAGCACTAAGATCGTTTCGAGAATACGTGGCCTGGCTAATTCAGAATTATAGTATATATGCAGAGGAAGGATAAAATTCATAAAAAATAGAACCATTGGGAATATAATGTTATCTATCTATAATGTAAGATTTAGAGTGTAATAGTTTGACCTTGAATGTAAAGGACTAATTGACCTACCGAAATATAGAAGTGAACCTCATCTGCTGTTTATTTTGGCTGAAACTTGCGGTTAATTGGGTAAATTTAGAGGGAAATTTTGAAACAGGAAACCAACCTGTTATTATATAGATTCCTACATTCCTATCTGCCAATTAGCATTTACCATAAAAATATATTGCAGTAACATTAGTTATATAAACATTAGCTATGTGGGCTCTCTGAAATGATTGCTGAGGTGTCAAAGCAGAATGGCATTAAGTGTCCCAAAAGGGGGAATACTTAATGTTTGAATAGAAGAAGGAAAAATGATGAACATTGTGATTTGGTCAACTACAGAAACTTGAAATTTGTGTTGCAAAAGCTACTAATAATACGTCATAAAATGCTTAGCGTTTGTGGAATTGTGGGACCTACAGATGTCTTTACTGAAAATTGAAATGAACCAATTCAAAAGTCTTAAACATTGATCTAAAATCAAAATCAAATGCCTGACAAAAGTCTAGAGATTATAAAGTAGTGATAGTTGTAAGAGAAGGTAGATGAGTAAAGAACTGTAGGATTAATCAATACAGAAGATAATTATAAGTCTGTACTGTTTTACTCTACTCTGACATTTTAAACATGTCTGACACCAACCAATCTCTCTTACTTCTTCTACAAAATAGATCTAAACACTAGACACTGGACGAACCCCCCCCCTCCCCCCCCACTCCCCCCACTCCCACACTTAATAAACATTGAGGGTCAATATGGCAGGGTGTCTGGTCAAGGGGTAAGGTTAGTGACCTCCTACCCAGACAAAATGACCAATAAACACATGAGACTGTAGGTTTAAACTCTATCTTGTTATATTATAAACACAGTTATCATGTCTGTTTACATTATTACATCATCAATGACATCATTCCTTGACAACAATCAGCAGGATGGCAATTAAAAATGGCTGCCAATCTTTCTGTAGTTGTTGTTGTTTGAAATGAAGCGTGTCATGTGTTGTTTCTAAACTCTAGTTAATGGAGGTGCCATCATCTCCAGGGACTTGTCAGATCTATATTTGATGAGTTTTCATGATAAATTTGGATGAGAGAGGTGTCTGATTATTGAAAGTTTGGTTGGGTACGGTATTCACACTATTCAAAACTGTCTCACTTTAGCAGAACCAGTTCATTAAATGGTATTAAATTTAGAATAGACTAGAATAGCGTACTGAATTAACTAGTATGCCTCTAAGAACGAATTGAAATGGGCGCCCTTAGCAACAGGAAATTATAGCTTTTAAATCAAAGCCACCAGATTGTGTCACTCTCTTGAGTTTATAGTGGATATAAGTGGCTTTCTCTTCAACTTTTAGTTTATACTTCAGTAAAATTAGGTCAAATATGGTGGAAACCTGCCCAGGTGTTGTGGAGGTTTGGGTTCTTGAATGGCGTCTGGTGAATTGTTGCTCAGTCATTTAGTTCAAAGCTGCACATTATTTTGCTTTATACACAAGTCATGTCTGACTCCAACTCTGAACTGTTGATTCATCTGTATTTATCAGTCTTGGCAAATTTTTCCTCAGTGCACACTGCATTCACTCAGTTATAGGCCTGGAAGTGAAAAAAAGTAGGACTTTCATTTCGTTTGCCAAATAAGGGACAGAACAGTAGGATATAAAATACCATTTTGAAATTCCTATTCACCCAGTTTATAACCTACAAGCTATATTTAAAAGGTTAATGAAAGAAAAAAGTGGACATCTGTCAGGAAATAATCCCTGACCAATTTGTTAACCTTTTAATTTGACCTCTAGGTCACATGACCTGTTGACCTGATCAGCTGATCACTGGACCACAAAAGATGTCAGTGATAAAATAATTGAGGTTGGTTTATGGAAATTTAAGCTGTGAATAGATAATCAGATGGGTCCTCATTACACTCTCTAGGTTGACTTACTGCTATCTGTGGAAGCCTAAACACTCTAGGTTGACTTACTGCTATCTGTGACTTACTGCTATCTGTGACTTACTGCTATCTGTGGAAGCCTAAACACTCTAGGTTGACTTTAGTGAACAACTTAAAACCCTTGCTGTTTTTAGCATCCTGAATCCTCGAGGATGGCTTACAGCTATCTTAAGGATCCTGTAATGTATGCTTAGACCCTATATGTAGGCTTAGATGTACTGCTGTATATAAGACCTTTACACCCTCCACTTTGGCTACTATCTTTACTGTAACCCTTTTCACCTTCTAGTCTGGCTCAGGCATACTGCAGTCATTAAGACCTTTACACTTGACTTCAGGTTTCTTACTAATTGATTAATGAAACGAAAATAAAAATGAGATAAATGTACAACAGTTCGATAATGTTTCTAGGTTGCTATAGTAACTAATTTTATAGAAGCTGATTGGAAGAAAAGATAAAAATCAAAGTTCATTCGTCTGATGTAATGGTGTAATAATGACACAAATATTGATCCTACACAATGTACATCTATCGAATATAAATGTTACATGATGTAGAATGTACTGTTAAAGATAGTCCACGTCAGAATTGATAAATGCTGGAATCTTGAGGTCATTTGCGTGTTGAATAAGCTTATGTAATAGGTCGTATTAACACATCGTCAGAATGCCATGTTCCGATCAAAACTTGTTGGGTTATAATTCAACTGAGCATAAGTTTAAAGAAGAATTTTGCAAGATGTCCTAGTCTCAGTCAGGTTTGGGAAGTTTTTAGTGGTCTCCCCCATCATTGCTGCTCACAGAGGATACTCAGTGTTTAAGATAACAAATAATAAGGCACGAAGACTTACTGAATCCATTCGAAGTGTTTTTGAAAGTTGGCTCTTAATAAAGAATGGTATAAGTACTATAATATCACAAATCTTCCAGCTTCTTTAATAAATGTGTTGTTTATAATATTAGAAGTGTATCAACACAGTAAACAAACTGATAAAATAGAAGCAACCCTTTTCAGATGGCGTAGAATAAATATCTGTATCAAATATTTACTGATATTGACAATATTTACTGGTAATATTCAGGATAATATTAGTTCAGTTTGACCTTGTCTCTGCCTTGCTCTGCCTCTGCCTCTGCCTTGCCTTGCCTTGCCTTGCCTTGCCTTGCCTTGTATATAATAACTGGTTAGAGAGGGGTATAATCAGAGACTTTTTTTGTTTTTGTCAGTACTAGTTGATAGACCTTTATTCAAACATTGGACAATCAATGATCAATTTATAGACAAGTATCACAGTTTAAGTAATTTTCAGTTTATGAAAGGGTCAGACAGGTTCAGTTGGAATAGTTGAAATATTTTGTGGTAATAATTGTATCGAGGTTAAATCAATTAGTTCAGATTTCCCAAATATTGCTAACTTAATCTCTGGACAATGGTTTGCTGTTTATTTTTGGGTTGTAAACTTGATGACGTTAGTAGATAAAACTGATGGTTGTCGTCCAGATTTCGGTCGTAATTTTGATACGCTTTGACGACCACTTTCCTGTTGTTATCCGTCCAAAGAATAAAAAAACCAAGATATGATCACACATTTTATAAGTTGTTTACATTTTATCAGCGTTAAATCTTGTAGTTTTTTTTAAAGTTTTCTGATTGGTCGTTTGTAAAGTGTGAGAGACCACTTAGTACGTTTTTTTCAAAAATGTATTTCCATTTCTTTCGTTAAGGTCTGGGTAATTATGTCTATGGGAATTTTGCAAAGATTTTCAGTCTGGATAATCAAACTTAAAGAGTTTTTAGTACGTTGTCAGCAAAACTTGAAGATCGTCTAATCCAAGTTCGAGGTTAATGTTCTTATAAAAGGTGACTTGATAATTGAGACTATGTGAAATATCAATAGATTTTAAGACTGGATGTCAGTGACTTATTTACTATATTCTACGCAGAAACAAAACTGTCAATCAGTAGGTTATTTTCTGTTTTCTGACCACAATGTTGTTGAAAAGAGAAAGAAATATTATAATGGAATCTAAAACTCTTCATAAACTGGGAATATTGCTGGCTATAGGTAAATTATATTTTATTTTTCATATTTTTGTCTGTTTTTCTCTGACACCAACATTTGCCGACTTGAATTACTATACTTATTGTATTCAACAGTGGTGGAGCCAGGTTTATGTCCAGGGGGTGGGGGGGCTGAATATCTGAGGTTGCCCGAATATTAACCTAGTTATGAGAGTCTTGCACAAAAAAACTTGCCTTCAGGCTGCGAGGGGAACAGCTGGCCACTCTGCGTTGATAATATGCAAATATTGATATTCATGTTACTATAATTAGTTCAGATTTTGTAGAAATAAAAAAGGATAATCCCTGGTCAAATATTTACTCTTGTACTTCTAATATATTTTATATATTTATATCTTGCTGATCTATTTATAAACATACAACTCTTTTCAAGTACTGTTAACATTTAAAGGATCATTGTCAACATATTTCAGTTAGATCTTGGTGGAACTTTAAATATAAAAATGTTGAAAACTGTTCTCTAGTTACAATTTGCTAAGTTGTTACATTAAGGCAGATCTTTTGGGGCCACTGTGGCTTAGTGAGTGTAATACCTGGGTTAGATGCTAGCAATGGTCTAGATGTTTTTGAAATATCTAGTCATTTCCATAGCAAAACCCTGTCCATGTTAAGAAATATACCAAAAAAGCAATATTAGTTATGTGGACTCTGAGAGAGGAATGCTGAGATGACAAACTAAATTGCAACATTGTATCAGGTGTTCTAGAAGAGTCAACTTCGCTAGCAGCACCCGCTTCAATTTTAATTATAGAGGCGCTCTAATTCTACAATCTTGAAGGACCTCTCGTAAAAGTTGAAAATAGCCTAGTCTATCAAGAATAAGAAAACCTGGTAATTATCAGACCTGTACAAATTAAACAAAATAAAGTCTTGAAATCGGTGAATGCCCTGTTACATAATCCAGATTTAAATTAAGAAAGAATTCTGGTTGTTTTTGCCAGGAATTGTTGACGTTTTCCACCTGGTCTGTGTTTTAAGTGCCAGATTCTAATGTCATTGATGATAATACAGAGTTCATTCAACCTGTTGTGGAATAACAAAGTCAGATCTGTTTTAGGATTTCATAAATTACACGATGGCTTCAAAACATTTGTCAGCATTTTCCCTAATTTTCTGGCCAAACATACAATTTCCCATCCAAAGTCAGAATTGTTAAATTAGGAATGACTGAGTAAGAATTGCTTGCTTGCCAAACTTTGAGGTCCATATGTTGCAATAACAGCAGATAATGGAACTGTTATATTAGGCAAGACTCCATGAGGTTTGCTTGTTTGCTAGTTTGCTTGTCTGCTAGTTTGCTAGTTTGCTTGTTTGCTAGTTTGCTTGCCTGCTAGTTTGCTTGTTTGCTAGTTTGCTTGTCTGCTTGTTTGCTAGTTTGCTTGTTTGCTTGTCAATTGGAAAACATGTTGAGCCAATGGAGACAGAATATTTAGAAAAATAAATAGTTTTAATGATAGAAATTTTGTCAGAACAGTGATTACTTGTGTTGGTTTTTTCGAATTCTACTGTTTTCATGAATCTTTAACAGATGTACCTTGTAGCAAACTTACATTACTTTCTCCCAAAGTCTCTTTAAGTCTCTAAAACAGTTCCTGTTGTGGTTGGTTACTTCTCCCTAAATATCAGTCTACCTTTCCTGGAATCTCTTTATTTACACGTCAGCCAATGTACATCACTAAATTAAAAAGTTGATCAAGTTTGCTGAAGCTCAGATAAAACCTAATAGTGCCATCAGATGACAAAAGTTAAGGCAGCTTAACTATCAACCATTCTTCGTCTGAACACGACTGGTCAAACTTAAGCTGCCTCAACTTGCACCTACTTCGGAGGTGACTTAAAACCTTGGAAAGTTAAGCTGGCTTAGTTTTGCCATCTGAATGCTCCTGGCTAACATCAAACAAGATATGTTTTTTTTTCGCGCATGTGCAAAGCTGTTAACCATCTCCCGCCATTTTTCTAGTCAACAATCTGAGAAGGTGATGGAGATCAATGGGCATACGTCATAGTATTTTGATCTCTGAACTTACCAATTACTTCCGAGGTAAGGTCGAACTCTGACTTAACTTTTATGACCGTCTGAATGCGCACCAAAAACCAGTTAACCAGGCTGGAAGAATAGTTGATAGTTAAACTGAATGCACTATGAGAACTACAGGTAAAGAATACAGGTATCATACGCACTAAGCCACCCCTGTCCCCCAGGCACTCGGAGAAAATACATTTGTTTTGTTAAATATAGATAACTATTTAAATTGATTTTTATTATAATAATCAGATTATATAAGTGTACTTGAAAATCGTCAGTCAATAAGTTCTTTACGAGTTGCAGGTACAGAATATCAGTAGGTACATTACCTGTATATCTATAAATAACTACCACAGGTCAGCAGGGGTTCTCTTTATGTTCCCTGGTATCGTTGATAACATTATTCTTTAAAACTAAGAAATGTACTGAGTAACCTGCCCATCATTAAAAGTTGTTGGTAAGACAGTGTTTACCAGTCATGTCTGAATAATGCTTATCAGTGATTTTAATAATCATAATTAGCTCTGAACTCTCTAAAACGGTGCCAATTGAGGGATGTAGAGTGGTTTCAGGTCATCTTGACTTTGAGCGTGCCCAGTCTCATGAAACCTACCACAGAAATGTTGATTGATTCTGGATGTTACTGTACTGTCAATCAGGACCTGTTGTCATTTTCTTAAAAATCATGTTTCTAGTTGTAAAGTAATAAAAATCCATACAAGCAAGACAATTCCATTAATCAAAATCACATCCAAAGAATGGCAAAATGAAGACTTAAAATATTATTATAGTAGTGGACTCCTCCAAAGAGATTTACCATCAGGTGTTTTAGCAAACAGCATTCAAACATGTCAAAACTTTTCAGCTGTTGAGATCTCTGAAAAGGATCAGTAACTATTTCAATGATCCATTATCACAACAACAAAAACCTGATGTTAATATATCTATATAAATTACACATGGTTAATACAGATCTCTGGTATGTTTTGTTAATATATCTTTATAAATTACACGTGGATAATACAGATCTCTGGTATGTTTTGTTAATATATCTATATAAATTACACGTGGTTAATACAGATCTCTGGTATGTTTTGTTAATATATCTATATAAATTACACGTGGTTAATACAGATCTCTGGTATGTTTTGTTAATATATCTATATAAATTACACATGGTTAATACAGATCTCTGGTATGTTTTGTTAATATATCTATATAAATTACACATGGATAAAACAGATCTCTGGTATGTTTTGTTAATATATCTATATAAATTACACATGGTTAATACAGATCTCTGGTATGTTTTGTTAATATATCTATATAAATTACACGTGGTTAATACAGATCTCTGGTATGTTTTGTTAATATATCTATATAAATTACACATGGTTAATTACACGTGGTTAATACAGATCTCTGGTATGTTTTGTTAATATATCTATATAAATTACACGTGGATAAAACAGATCTCTGGTATGTTTTGTTAATATATCTATATAAATTACACGTGGTTAATTACACGTGGATAAAACAGATCTCTGGTATGTTTTGTTAATATATCTATATAAATTACACGTGGATAAAACAGATCTCTGGTATGTTTTGTTAATATATCTATATAAATTACACGTGGATAAAACAGATCTCTGGTATGTTTTGTTAATATATCTATATAAATTACACGTGGATAAAACAGATCTCTGGTATGTTTTGTTAATATATCTATATAAATTACACGTGGTTAATTACACGTGGATAATACAGATCTCTGGTATGTTTTGTTGATATATTCCAAATCTCATTAATTTTAAATTAGTTTTCAAACTTTGATTATTTTTTTACCTCCATTTTTCTCAAAACTGATTAAAACAGTTTTTATTTGATAAAAAGTTGAATTGAGTAGATTTTAAGATGCAAATGAAGTATCACTCCTTTATTTTCATGTAATTTATGTTTTTTGGCATCGTTTGATTCTATAAAATGCGTTTCAAAAACTGCCAGCCTCATTTAAGTTTGTTAGTTCAGTTGGAAACATCGTGGTGATACCATTCTATTTTAAATTTAGACATTTTCACCTGTGATGCTGTAATCTTCTGAAGCTCATAATGGTTTTGAGATATTGGGTGTCATAAGTTTCATCTTTTGGAGAGTTCACATATGAAGATTTTATCTGTTAATCTTGGAATTGTGTTTTGAGATAGATTGTTTTCATTTTGTAACTTTTTTAATTCTTTTTGAACTTGGATATTTTTGATAATGGGATCTTTTGAGATTTTTATCTACTCAGAAAGTTTTTGAATCTGTTTTAATAATATTAGTTTAAATCTGTAACAATGATGGTAGTGAACTATTTCAATCATCATGGATTTCATTTCAACAGACCTCATACATTACCTAAAATTAACAGTGAGTTGGGTTGATGTTTTTAAATGTGTTACAAGTGTGTTTTTTTGTGGTTGGATCAGTTGTATTTATATAAATTCTGCTTTTGAGACATTTTCTAAGAGGGATTGTAAAGAAGTTTTTCAGCGTCTATCATTCCAAGTTTCTATCAGATGTCTGTGATTCCTGTAATTAGAGAAATACTTCACTGTATATGACATTATTTTATACTCTTAAATCTTAAACTACTTCAAAATATAATCCCTTCCTTATTATTTTCTTCCTATTAAAGTAATATTTTGATATTTTTTATATTTCAGGTTCTGGCTTACGTCCGTCTCATTCCTTTAAAGATAAACGATCAATATCAGCACCAATCAAATCACAGGTAAGATAATAGACTCATTACAATATCAGCACCAATCAAATCACAGGTAAGATAATAGACTCATTACAATATCAGCACCAATCAAATCACAGGTAAGATAATAGGCTCATTACAATATCAGCACCAATCAAATCACAGGTAAGATAATAGGCTCATTACAATATCAGCACCAATCAAATCACAGGTAAGATAATAGGCTCATTACAATATCAGCACCAATCAAATCACAGGTAAGATAATAGGCTCATTACATATGGTTATATAGGAAAGATTGTCGAGTTCATAGAATTTCTGATTTAAATAAAAAAAAACTGGTGCCATTTATGAACTTCATTTACTTAAAACTTTTTGAAAAAATCGTCCGATCTGCACATGTTTTTATCATAATGTTCAGTTTGAACTCAGATTGTAGAATATTAAATATATTAGAAGATATTTCTATATATACCTCGTTATTCCATTCATAAACTCCTACTTCAACTAAAAAAATAACTTGTATTGATTTACGATTAAAATCTTATATACCCAGCTGGTCATGGCGACGTATTTGTTAGTCAATAGATTTCATGTTATTATGATAATTATCTTTAGAATTATTATAAAATTCTCATTGAGGTGAGATTGAATAATTTTTAGTTAGACATTACGTTGAATATTGACTGATATTGGCTATTTGCGTATTTCTGGTTCAAATGTGCCTGTATTTAAGTTTGAGATTTGATAATTAAAAGACTTGTATGCTCATGGAATTACTTTTTCAATTCACACTTTTGGATATAACATTTATAAAGTTATATTATGTTGCCACTTGTTGAGTTTTGGGATTTGAAATGAATTCTATGCTAATTAAGCATTCTCATATTTAACAAGGAAAGGACTTAATGACGTTTCTTTGGAAAAACTAAAATGAAACTAGGAGCACCAACCAAAATGTTATAGGTGTAAAAACATTAACTATGAAAACTAAAATGAAAGTAGATTTATTATCTAATGTATTCAGTGACTCAACTTTATCGTTTGTTATTCTGTTGTTTTCAGAGTAGTACACACAGCCAGGCCCCCTTCGTTCCTCATAGACACAGTTTTCCAGCCAATAGGTAAGTCTCAATTATCCAGTCTATTGTGTCCAAAGAACTATTTTGTTGAAGACTATTTGAAAGTTTGATTTTCTTGCAAATACCTCAGATTTTGTCAAATCTAGTTTTGTTGAAATGTCTGGCTTAAACAGGAGCAATTGTTCATTTCTTCAAAATCTCAGAAAGTCTTTGGAAGAAATAGTTCTTTGGTCACACTTTCAACATCACACTAATTATATAGCTTAGTATTTTGAGCATTTTTGATTTCTCGTTTTGTGATTAATTTGCTTTTGTATAAATCATTTTTGCCTTTAAAATTATAATTTGCATGATGTTAGTTATTGATTTTGCATTATGGGTATTATAGACAGACCACAGTGTATTATGGGTATTATAGACAGACCACAGTGTATTATGGGTATTATAGACAGACCCCAATGTATTATGGGTATTATAGACAGACCCCAATGTATTATGGGTATTATAGACAGACCCCAGTGTATTATGGGTATTATAGACAGACCCCAGTGTATTATGGGTATTATAGACAGACCACAGTGTATTATGGATTATAGACAGACCGCAGTGTATTATGGGTATTATAGACAGACCACAGACGCTATATTCAGATATATATATAAATAATGTCATCTTTCTAATATTGATATGAATTCAACACATTAGTTGTCAGTCTCAAGGTTAACGTCTGTTACCACTGCCAAAACAGAATTAAAATTTTGAAAAAAAAAATCAACAGTATTTGACAGGTTTGATGGACTTAGAAAGTTCAATGCTGAGGCATATTAAAGGGTTATGGGACCATAGTTTTTACCTGGTTTGAAAAAGTAATACATTTTCTTCTGGAACATATAGACCACACTGGTTTTTCAATTCTGCATTTGAGGACTTAGGTCTCTAAGCATCTTGAGACAGTTTCAGAGCCTTGGCTTTAATCCCAGAATTAGTTCATGCTTTTTGCTCCATGGTCGTCCCCTCTGTTAGTGAAGCAGGTGGAACGATTTTACATTTCATATCATTTTTGCTGAAGTTTGCGGGTTTTTTTTCGAGGTCAAAATTTGATACTAAGTATGATTAATATACCTCCACATAATAAAATAGAATTAGCTGCTACCAAACTTTTGCCAAAACACTGGGATTGTTAGGGTTGTTTTTTTTTTCATTGATAACAGTACTTGGTATGATTCCCCCCCAGACACTGTTCGAGATGTTTCATCCCCACCCTGGTCTGCTCCACCCTGTAATTCTTCAAGGTTCACTCTAGAGTAAGTTGGTCTTTTCAACTCCTAATATTCTTGCTGGTAGCAGCCATATCCCCTCATCCCTTAATTCCCAATGTATCCTTGGATTGACAATATGGCCTCCTCATTCATGCATCTTCTGCTTGTGCAAAATCTTCCTTGCTGAACCTCAATATTCCCAGCTGATTCACAGTATTCCTGGTGGGTGGTATTGATCAATGTAACTTTTTCAAGACGGCTGCTAACCCAAACCAAACTGCCTGTCTAAAAAAGGAGGCATTGAAAGGGGAAAGGAAATGTGGTTTGAAAGCTGCAACATTTATTGCCCTTGATGACATGACTTATTTCGAAAAAAATGGTATCAAAAGAACACAAATCTTGGAGAAAAAAAATAATGTATACTTAGATTCTTAAATGGAGTTACTTCCCTTGTTCCTTCTTGCTTCATTTTAATTGTCATTAAATAAGTAATACAATATAATACTCTAGCTCACTTAGCTGATAAAGTAAATATTTAGAGGGCTATATCACTTGAAGAATCATTATTTATCTATATAGCATGTTATTGATCCTGTTCTATCATACAGTTTATTCTGACAGAAAGTCAATACAATATAAATTTACTACCAATTTGAATACACGATAGTTTAAACTTGTAAGATAGACACTGTTATATATAGTCAGCAAACTTGATATTCTGTGTTTATATATTTTATTTATTGGTTTGAATATAATAATGTGTTAACACTAACAGTATATTATAGTAATATATTCAGCCTGTAGAATGTTGTATTTTTAACTTTTGATTATTCTGCTTTGCTTTGCTATTTTATGTTTGATTTTCTGTTTGTTTGGTATCATAGATAACTTCTTTAAATGGCATTTAGCAATTGTGAGTACGATATATAGACACAGCTTTATGGAACAACAATCACTGG
>NW_008707797.1:352492-353606 GCF_000327385.1 Lottia gigantea | reverse complement strand
TATCTAATTTAAAGTATTTGAAATATTCCAGATATTGTTTTAAACTTGAGAGTTATGTTATATATGACATGTTATATATGTATGTTATATTTCATAATAAACCAAATATCATTCTGTAGCCACGTGGAGCCTCTTATTTCGAATCAAAACGATTCGGTGCATCAATTATTGGCTGAAAGAACTTAAAACGTCGTTTCTTAGTTTTGCGTCGTTTACGCCTTGTCAAAATTCGATATTGTACACTGCCACAAATGTGCTAGCATGTTGGTCGTGATCATTTCGTCTGCCCTGGTCTCCATACAACTCCTTCTCACAGAAAACTATCATTCTGCCGAGCACCACCAAATATATTGGGCACGATAGTTCTGAGACGACACACGCTTTACAGATCTCCATTAGTTTGATAAAATACAGAGCAGTAGAACATAACACTCTCATTGTATTAGATTTTTATCAGAATTCTTCACGCGTATATAAGTAATAAAACTTTAGTAAAATGTAAATATTATTTATAAGGAGGTTTTAACTGTCACAATTTTTACTAAATTTTATATTTTATAATTTATAATTTATAATACCGCAACACCTGGATTGTCTTTACTACCCTACTGACACTTTTACCTGAATTAGAAATGTCGTACTTCGTTGACTTTGTGGTGCTCAATAATCTTCATCATTACTACCCTACTGATACGCTTATCTTAAAAAGTTCGTATTTCGTTGACTTTGACGGGATATGTAGAGATGTGCTGTATTTGCTTCTCTTGTTGAAATCCTGGCCTTGATACAAAGACAGCTCCAAAAGTTATGTTTCTCGCTTCTTTTCTGTGGGCCACTGGCGACCCTGGGTTAACGTTTTAATCTGATTACAACCTCCCCTTCAAACACAGACTTAGTTATAACCTACTAACTTGTTTATCGCCGCCGGAATGGGTGACATCATATTGAAACTGTGTCTTGTTCCGACTGTTCTTGTTCTGTGTGTCTTAAAGACCCCCTCAGGACGCGATTCAGTTCTGACACCAGCCATTAAATAATCACTTTAAAAATTATATATTTTGAAACATGAATGGATTTTGTAAAGTTAAAGGATGATTTGCGTTCAATTCGACAG
>NW_008707797.1:337427-339251 GCF_000327385.1 Lottia gigantea | reverse complement strand
GAACCACAGACATCTGATTGAAGATTGAAATGGTGTAAATTGATGCTATCAGTGTCTCTGATACACATACAACTTTTTTAAAATCTCTTTACAATCCCTTTAAATATTTTACAATCCCTTTAACCAGGTTTATTTAGTTTTTACGTGATTCATTATCTATATATATGTTATTTTCTTAAATCTAGAAATTCTCAGCGGTTTTCGTTTGTTGATCAAAAAAAGAACATTTTTATATGTACGACTAAATTATATTATGGTAAATCTTTCAAGGATAAAATCTGTCAAATTAAGTTATAATTCAACCAGTTTTCAGTCGCTGTCCTTTTTGATATATTGTTCAAGGTTGTTTACTTATTTTACTTCTGCTACGACTGGGCAACAACGGAAAAACGTTGGAGAATATGCCGATTGACTAAAGAAAGTTTCCAATCAATCCAGCTTCTAGTTCTAATTAGTTATTGGAAAAGACTTATTATTCTAGTCTATTCAATTCTGTTGTAATTTTCTATTGGCTAGGGTTCAATATGAGATAAAATGACGGACTTACGTTTTGTTATTCTAACGATAAAAGAGCGAACAGAGTAGAACAAAAAGGATCATATCCAGTCCACCTCATCGTGCCTAGTTTCTTCTACTTTCTAGGGTGTAATATCCATCATCCACAACACTCTACACCAGACCTCGTTACTCATAAAACTCGTTTAATCCCAACTCAATACACTGTAATACACCTCAATACACTGTAATACACCTCAATACACTGTAATACACCTCAATACACTGTAATACACTGTAATACACCTCAATACACTGTAATACACTGTAATACAACTCAATACACTGTAATACACCTCAATACACTGTAAGACACTGTAATACACCGACTCCCTGGCTCAGATGCAGGTGTAGAATTACAAACATAGCATGAGTTTAATACGAGGTTAAAGACAAGAATCGTGTGTACAGGTGTTAAAACTGTTTATTACAGGTGTATCAGGTGTATTGGTATTATCTATATATATTATACAGGTGTATCAGGTGTATTGGTATTATCTATATATATATTATACAGGTGTATCAGGTGTATTGGTATTATCTATATATATATTATACAGGTGTATCAGGTGTATTGGTATTATCTATATATATATTATACAGGTGTATCAGGTGTATTGGTATTATCTATATATATATTATACAGGTGTATCAGGTGTATTGGTATTATCTATATATATATTATACAGGTGTATCAGGTGTATTGGTATTATCTATATATATATTATACAGGTGTATCAGGTGTATTGGTATTATCTATATATATATTATACAGGTGTATCAGGTGTATTGGTATTATCTATATATATATTATACAGGTGTACAGGTGCTGGGTGTGGTTCTAATGCTAAATATAGCACTTATAAATTTCGACATTAAGTTGAAAACAAATTAGAATATTTAGGAATTGCTATGCTTGGTTATAGTAGACCTACCAATATGGAAGTTTAAGTATCGCTATGATTGGTTATAGTAGACCTACCAATATGGAAGTTTAAGTATCGCTATGATTGGTTATAGTAGACCTACCAATATGAAAGTTTAAGTATCGTTATGCTTGGTTATAGTAGACCTACCAATATGGAAGTTTAAGTATCGCTATGCTTGGTTATAGTAGACCTACCAATATGGAAGTTTAAGTATCGCTATGATTGGTTATAGTAGACCTACCAATATGAAAGTTTAAGTATCGCTATGCTTGGTTATAGTAGACCTACCAATATGGAAGTTTAAGTATCGCTATGCTTGGTTATAGTAGACCTACCAATA
>NW_008707797.1:275671-337377 GCF_000327385.1 Lottia gigantea | reverse complement strand
TAACCAGTGATTGTTGTTCCATAAAGCTGTGTCTATATATCATAGATAACTATTGAGAATTCTATTATATTAATTCTATATTAACTAATGTTTAATTGTATTTTTTTAGTCGAGCTATCAATGAAGAGATAGATTCAATGGGTCCTGCTCAAGAACTTGTACCTTCAAAGTGAGTTATTTAAGTTTATTTCATCTGAAAGTAAGATACACCATAGTAAAAATAAAGGACTTTTGAGCTTCTAAATTGACTTAGAAATGTGGATTAAATTCTGTAGTCAATGAATTTTTTTCTCTAATTTGTTGACAATCAGAATTGACAAATTTATGATTTATCGAAAAACCAAGACTTAGTCATATGAGAACCAGACCACTATTAATTCTGGATTAAATTCTGTATTTAACGAATCTTTTTCTCCAAATAGTTATACAATGTTATGATTATGATTTAACCAAATATTAAAAGTTAGTCATATGGGAACCAGACCACTAATAATTCACTAATCATGAAGTGAAACTTTCTCAGGATATGTTCTGACTGGAGATGTTCAAAGGATGTTTAGATACTATATTTGTGGCGAAATGTTTGGTTCATGTCATTTCCTGTCAGGAAAAGAGCTTGAGTGTTTTTCGCCTTATTTTTATCATAGAAACAGGATGGGTGACATCATAGCAACCAGCGGCCATCTTTAACTTATACATATTGATAAAGTAATAAATTTGACGGTGATATGCAGATATTTTTTTTTGGGAAATTTATTTTTATCTGCAGATGATGTTGACTAATTTGGAAATTTGAAAAATATTTGTTGCGTAATCAATTTACAATAATTTTTGATGTCATGTGATTTTTTTCTATTGGTTAAAATGAATATGAGATGATTATATTATATTATTATAAAAGCTAAGATTTCAGTAGATTTGTGAAAGTGTGTTTTAAACTAGACAGAATTTGATATAAAACTTCTTAATTTTGGATAAACAGACAGGAAAATTTATATTTACTGTGAAAAGTTTTTAGTTGTTATTTCTAAAAGATGGTATTTTAGTTGAAATCTGTTTGGTAAACTTTCCCGCCATCAATGCGCTCATTCAAATTAAAGGACTTGAATTCAGACTCCAGTGACAATTTTAAAATGGATCTAAGTTTTTATAAACGTCTTTCATTTGTTGGTAGTAAAAACAGGTATAGGCTTATTATTTAGTTTTAAGTTTAGAAAAAAACCAGGAAAATCAAGTTTATGATCTTGATTAATGCCAGGCAGGAATATGATCATTCTGAGTTATTAAAGTACCTATTTTATCTGATGATTCTGTTAGAGGTCACATGCGAATGAGAAGGATTCTAAAATATATCCTGAAAAGTTTTTCAGTGATAGGATATCAATTATCAAAGAATTTGGTTGTGTCGATCTTTCTGTCTGGATTGACCGTAAGACTTGAACAACATTTAGAAGTGAGCGGAACATATCACAAACATAAGACAATACAATTGAGATTGTTTGAGACTTACTGTGTATATTTTATTTTCTAGTATAAGTGATACGATATCAGAGTCGTTGGAATCGTTAGAAGGAGTGCCGTCTGATGAAGCTGTCCTAGATGATGAACCTGATTTGATGTTAAACGTTGACGACCCGGAAGCATGGAGTGTTTCTATAGACAAAAAGGTAGGAATTGTATTTACGTATCCTTCATTTGTTAATCATCGTCTGTCTAAAATACAAATAGCAAAACGAAACTTGAAATCCAAAACATATTGGCGAAACAACAGCTAATGAACTTTTCACATGAGGAAGTATATCAATTATAATTGAGTAAGTATTTCACAATGAAAAGTGGTATCAGGTGTCTAGAAGAGTAAGTATTTCATAATGAAAAGTGGTATCAGGTGTCTAGAAGAGTAAGTATTTCATAATGAAAAGTGGTATCAGGTGTCTAGAAGAGTAAGTATTTTATAATGAAAAGTGATATCAGGTGTCTAGAAGAGTAAGTATTTCATAATGAAAAGTGGTATCAGGTGTCTAGAAGAGTAAGTATTTCATAATGAAAAGTGGTATCAGGTGTCTAGAAGAGTAAGTATTTCATAATGAAAAGTGGTATCAGGTGTCTAGAAGAGTAAGTATTTCATAATGAAAAGTGGTATCAGGTGTCTAGAAGAGTAAGTATTTCATAATGAAAAGTGATATCAGGTGTCTAGAAGAGTAAGTATTTCATAATGAAAAGTGGTATCAGGTGTCTAGAAGAGTAAGTATTTCATAATGAAAAGTGGTATCAGGTGTCTAGAAGAGTAAGTATAATTCTGTAAAATATGATAACACTCTACTGTTTATCTTTGTAAGTTATTTTATATAAAGATTCAACCTATTGTAAATATTCTAAAACAGAAATTGATTTGAATATGTTTTTGAATGTTTGAATGTTTGAATTGTGTATTACTCCGAGTAATACTGGCTAAATATTTTTTTCAGATTGTGAAGAAGTTAGGGTCGAAGGATATCAAAAGACAAGACCATATTTGGGAGTTGATCGTCACCGAGAAACAGTATTGTCGTACTCTTAAAATCATGCAAAAAGTAAGTCAATACCAGATCATTACCAGATCAATACCTGATCAATATCAGATCAATATCAGATCAATACCAGATCAATACTAGATCAATACCAGATCATTACCAGATCATTACCATGAGTTTAAATCTAAAACTAGCTTGTAGAATCCTTTGAGAACCCAAGTTGGTATCCTTATGGTACTTCTTTCTTGCTGTCTTAGCTCATAATTTGAGAACCAATGTCACTAGAATGGTAAACATACTCTAGAATGTCCCAGGTGATATTTATAAAATGTAAATTTTGAATTTTTCTGTGTAGGTATTTAACCATGGGTTATTAAACGAACTTCAGCTACCTGCTGATCAGGTGGAACGATTATTTCCCAAACTGGATGATTTGATTGAAATCCATACCACGTTTTTACGTCAGTTATTACAGCTACAGAAAAAACGTACTGATAAGTTTATTGAGGAGGTTGGACCTGTTTTACTTGAAATGGTAAGATTTAAATCTGCTGGCTTATATTTCAGTTTTTAAATCTGCTGGCTTATATTTCAGTTTTTAAATCTGCTGGCTTATATTTCAGTTTTCATTGATGATAATTTACTTCGATAATTAATTCTAGAAAATTTGACTCCACCTGTTGGTAATTTGAAGAAAATCTGATTGATTAAAATTATCTCTGTAATAATATCATAGTGTTGTGTATTTCGTATTATTTTCAAGTTGGTGGTTATAACTGGGAATGAATGGAAACACAGTAGAAATATGTAATAGTTTTGAACAGATGATGAATTGAAATATTTTTCTTTCCAACCTGATATTTTGTGTTGAATAATTTCTAGTACATTTCTGGGCTCAGATTTTAACTGTAAGACTTCAATAGTGTTTTAATATTAATCTGATATCTGGAAGAGAACCAAAAACTTACTCGTTTGATTTTCTAAAGACTGAATTTTTGTAATGTTAATTTCAGTTTAATGGAGTGAATGCGGAGAAGATGAAGAAAGCTTACGGTTGTTTTTGTTCAAAACATAAAGAATCTGTAGCCTTATATAAAGAATATTTAAAAACTGAACGCAAGTTTCACAGCTTCTTTCGAGTAGGTTTACCTGAGTAAATTTCTTTACAATTTGTAAAACAGAAGAAAGCCCCACCCTTTCACAGAACGTCTGCTTTACCAGCCAATTAATTACGTCATATATTACCAGAGTTGCTAGTGAAGCATGTCCGTGACTTTTTTGAAAAATTCAGCCCCGTGCTCTGTATTGTATAAAATTATAACGAGTGTTTTGTTTTCGAGGTGACATAGAAATAATTTTTATATTTTTAGAAATGTTCCGAGTTATCGATGGTTAAAAAACGTGAATTTCCTGATTTTATACTTGGTGTGACCTTACGTCTTTCAAAATATCCTTTATTAATAGAAGCAATACAGAATAGTACAAAAGGTAAGTCTTGATTTTACAAGCTTACTTTTCCAGAACATCTTGATTTTCCTTGACAGAATACTAACAGATTATATCTATTCTCGATCTTTCTCAATCTTTCTCAATCCAACTGATCTTTAGATTCTGTTATCACACCATTCTCTAAGAGTGTCGCCTTTTTCACCTTGGTTTCCCTTGACAGAATACTAACAGATTATATCTATTCTCAATCTTTCTCAATCCAACTGATCTTTAGATTCAGTTATCAAACCATTCTCACCCTGGTTTCCGTGTATCATTACCTATTTGATCATTCAGATGTTAGGGTTTGTTAAAAATTTGTTTTTTTGTTGTGATATTTTAAACCTGTCTTGTATATTCCAGATAAAAAAGATCGAGAACGAACACGAGAAGCTCATCAATGTAGTCGGAATGTAAATTATGAAGTTGATCAGGAAGTAGCAGCTTACGAACGTCTGGTTGATTTACAGAAAAATATTGACAGTCGTGCTACCACTGTTTTTAAAGGGAAAAAATTCAAGGTTGGTACAGTTTGGTTTTAATTTGTAGATTTATAGGAAATATATGAAACCACAGTCTTCAACTGAAACTCAGAATTGTACAAATAGATCTATAGGTGTCTCCCAAATACAAACTAAAGACTGGAAAATCTTTTGAAATACGAAAAGCCTTTATGCCATGATTTCATCGGGGTTTTTTTTTTTCAGAGACAAGATTTAACGTTGGGTGACAGGAAGTACGTCTTTTCAGGAATTGTGGGATGGAAAAATGCTCGAGGCAGAGTGACAGGTAAGTTTTTAGATTCGCTTGATACTTTGTTGTGAATTATGGTCTTTTTCCATCAAACCCATTTTTATTGTCATATTTCAACGTCTTATTTTGTAAAACATTGTAAAATGGATATCAAAATTGATTTCCTGTTATTTATTTTCAGATATTTTGGCCGTGGTGTTGACAGATTTGATTGTGTTTCTACAGGAAAATAATCAGAAATATACTTTCTTCGTCCAGGATAACAAGGTAGGTAACTCTTTACTGATAATAATGATGTTCAAACTGTTATCAATAATAAATTGAAGGATTTCTGTTTTAATACTTATAAGTTACTTAATCACAGGCTTTATATAGAAGAATAATATTTTCATGAACAAATATTAACATCATAGTTTGGAAATTAGAATTGTCTGAATGAGTGTCTCTGAAAATGACAGAAAATCTCTTTGAATCTCTGCTTAATATATAACATTCTTCTGATAAAATATATCATAACAACCTGTTTCTTATTTTTAATTTGTATATTTCAGTCATGTGTTGTACCGTTATATAAATTACTAGTTAGAGAGAAGAATGACTCTAGAGATAGTCATGGTATTTATCTTATCTGTCAGAGTAAATCACAACCTGAGATGTACGAACTGGTCTGTAAGAATAAATCAAGTCGAGATGATTGGACAGGAAATTTAAAACGTGCTGTGGAAAGATGTCCTGTTGAAGGTGAGATGATAATTATTTTTTACTAGAGTTATCTACTCACATTCTGGATAAATTATTTTTCTATTTTCCACAGGTCCAGAGTTTCACTGAATATTATTAAAGATTGGGAACTAGCCAAGACTGGAAGAAAATGAAATGAATGGAGTTTTACATCCTACATATTCATACTTATTATTTTGATCAGTCCAGTATATCTGTGGTTATATTAAGCCTCTAGTTCACATCGTGTCATTAGACTATTATTAGGCTATTTAGTTATTAACGCTAACCTAATCACTATATTTTATATTCTAGAAGAGATACCAGTAGTGAACTCTCAGGAGACTGAGACTGATCGTCAACGTAAAGCAGAACGGGCAGCAAAAATACAAAATATTATAGGTATGTCTCATCATTCTGTCCATCTCCTGATGCCAATCTGCAATTGAGATTGTACACTCAGCATCCCTTACAGAGAGTCCACATAGCTAATAATGTCTGTTTGGTGTAGGGTGTATGTTACTTAAATAAAGGTTAGGATTGGGTCGCTGAATAAGTTTACCTGATACTTTTAGATATTTCCACCTCCAGGTCACATTTGCTTCAATACAAAAGCATTTAATTTCTTTTCCAAATATTATTTTTTTAGAATTATTACATCAGAAAGATCGAGAGATAAAACAATGTTGTGAAGAGAAAAATATTTTAATGACTGAACTTTTAGATATCACCAACAGTCGAGAGGAGTCCAATTCAGTAAGTCAATTTTCAGAACAAAACAGATGTTCTTTTAAAAAGAGAATCAGACCTGTATGGTGGCTGGAACTCATCTCTGACTGTTGACATATTTCATTTCAACAATCCTCATCAGACTATAACTATTACTTCTCTATTTTTTATGTCAGTTTAAAAGGATTATATTTTATTGTTTAGCCTTCAGTTTGTATTATTGTCTTGTATTTTTCAGCGTCCAAATTCTCAGGAGTATTCTAGAGGAAGTCAGTCGTTGGAAGTTCTTCAGGCAGCCATCTTGGAAGGTAAAAAAAATCATAATTTTAAATTTCTTAGTGTCCATATCATTTTTATTTTTATTTTCTACAATTCCACATCGTAAATAGTACCTGTTCTTCCTGTATGTTGTTGATTGGCACCATTGTTATGTATTGGCACTTACAGAAATAAAAAACATCTAAATTTACTGTCAAGGTAACAAGTTCTAAGTTTGCCGTCAGTCTCTATTAAGGGTGAGAAGTAAAAGGTTTATTATTTTTTTTATTTCAGCATCTCGTTTGACGACTATTCTACAAGGATCAGGAACGCAACTGAGTCGTAGTGTGAGCAGTGTAGGAGAACATGTTAGTAACTCGTATATCGCCGTCTACATGCCTAAACGAGCTGAAACATTCGCTGGCTTCGATAGTTCATTTGATGCTTCTAAAGGTAAGAAAAGAGTTTGATAAATATTGATTTATTCAGGGAAGGATATCCAGACGCATTAATTGTTGATTTAAAACATGAATTCTATTCTGTGTAATATCTCAGAGGTTTTCGCGATAGTCAAGTTATAAAGCTCTGACATCTGACTGACATCTGACTGGATGGTGTTAATCAATGATATCCTTAGTAAGACATATAGAAGTAGGAATGTAGTCTATCTATATCCATATATCTTGTGTTTTTAATGATATTCTTGTCCTCCTGAAAGAAGAAAAAGTTTATGAAATCTATTAACACTATCTTTGATGTTAATAGTATGTTGTCTGCTAATCCAGGTGTGTTAAATTTATTTATTATTTTGTATTACAGGTGCTATTAAGAAGCGTTTTATACCTCAGATTCGTGACACCCAGGACAGAAGTCCGAGTTTACTGAGTTTAGATAAACCAGACGCAGATACCAGCACTGGCAGTATTCAAGAACAAAATGTGAGTTATCCCCCTTTGTTCAAAACAAGCTTTTTTGTTATTTGTCATTTCTTTATTTACTCTAGATTTTACCATACTTTGGATGAGATTTTGATTAAACAGGATAGTCTTGTTTGTACGTGTTTTTATTCCTATAATTATTAGCCCAAACAGATGTAGAAAAGTAGTTCATAAAACTCCTTTCATTTCTCGGTCAATTTATCAATTTAATACTGCAAAGAGTAGGATGAGTTGCCTGAACAAAATAGAGTTATTTCCCTTTAATAATTTCAATACTTGTGAAGGCACAGAATAATCTGTAGTTTTGTTGTTTAAAACTTAGACCATCTTTTAATATTCCACAATTTCATAAAAAAAAAATGTTAATACAAAATTTAAAAAATATCTCAATCACCATTCTTAACTTCACAGATCTGATTTGAATTTCTAGAAATATAGATCAAGTATTTGAACTCTACAGAGAAATAAATAATGATTATTTTCTACTGTTTATTGTAAGAAAGAATTTTATATGTAGATTATGAGAAGTCTGTATTTTTATAGCTAGGTTACCTAGTTTTACAACCTGCCATTCACTTCTTAAAACAAATATATAATATTTCTTACATTTCATTCAATTGAGACAGGATCGTTGTTATTTTTCTATAGATGTTTTAAAACAAATAAATAATATTTCATTCAATTGAATAGAATTAACGAAGACAGGGGTTGTTATTTCTTTCCATATTTTGTTATATATTAAGTTAATGACATGTTTTATTATAACGTTTCAAATCAAATCATGTAATCTAAATAAATGACTCGCTGTTTGATAAAACATTTTATATAAAACTGTGTTAAATGGCTGAGAAGAGAAAACAGGTTTAAAAATAACTAAGATTCTTATTAACTCAATTCTACTGTAATTAGATATATTATTTAGATTTTGTTAAAATAATTGGCTCTGAATTCTCATCAGAAAGTTTTTTGGAATTGAAAATATTCGTTCATTTACGTCATGTCATATCATAATGGATGTAATTAAAAAACAACGTAATAATTTACGAGCCACCCTGTTTGTTTTTGTCGTGTGATTTATTTAACATGTGACCTAGTTGTTATGGTTTCAACAACAGTTTTTATTCTGATTATAATAACAGACGACAAAGTTGAAATTGGTGAAATTTTAAGATGTGTTAACAAATTTCTTAAAATGCTGACAAACTCTAAAAAGTTTTAGAGTAAATATTATTTATTATCAACTCACAAAAATAATATTATAGAACTCAACTGGGTACCTTGATCTAATTCTCCCAAATCCCCTCCCCCCCTCCCTTCCTCTCCCTTCCTCTCCCTTCCTCTCCCTTCCTCTCCCTTCCTCCACCCCTCCACAGAAAAGATACCCAGATATTTTTCTGGAATTTTACAGTCTAATTCTGCACCATCAGGAATTTGTAACTTAGCTTCAAATTGAAATAAGGTATATTTAATGAAATTTGAAATGAGAAGTTATAAAAAAAATGCAAAAATCAAAATCTTTATTTTGGTAATAATGAGTTAATGATAGTTGAAAACTTGTGTTAAGACTCCAAAATAATTAGTGATGTCATCATTGCCAAGATTGTTAATTACCTGAAGAAATTAGCATCTCTTAATTACATCGTTAGTACCTAGATCGTTAATAGTCTTAATTAGTTAATCAGTTATCTTGTTGTTCAGAATGTAAACGATGTAAATAACATAATAATTATTATAGTGTAGCAGGTATTTAGCAGACTGGTTGAAAATAGAACGAGATAGAACGAAATAGAGTTTTATATCAGACTCATGTCAGACCTGTAGCTACCTGAATAAATTCTGACAACTGACCAATTCTATTACTACAGCTAAACACCATACACAATTACCCCTCAAGATATATTACTTACCCCTCCAGATATATTACTTACCCCTCCAGATATATTACTTACCTCTCCAGATATATTACTTTCCCCTCCAGATATATTACTTGCCCCTCCAGATATATTACTTGCCCCTCCAGATATATTACTTGCCCCTCCAGATATATTACTTGTCCCTCCAGATATATTACTTGCTGATCCGGATATATTACTTGCCCCTCCAGATATATTACTTGCCCCTCCAGATATATTACTTTCCTCTCCAGATATATTACTTGCCCCTCCAGATATATAACTTGCCCCTCCAGATATATTACTTGCCCCTCCAGATATATTACTTGTCACTCTGAATAATCAAGACTGGCTCATGTATGAGCTATTGAAATGAAATAGAGGTTTATATCTTACTGTTCTGTACCTTGGCCTATAAAGATGGGCAATACCATTCAGTGTGCAATCAGGGAAATTTCCTCTTTTTTTTTCATATTTTATTGAACTACAAGTGAATGAAGCCAAATGTCTTATTTTTTGAATTTCTGATGTTTTCCAGGATTCTTTAACAAGTGATGTCCAGTCCCCCAATTTACAATCACCGAATCGCCGCAGTTCATCGTCCAATCAGGCGTGGGAGAAGGAAGAGGATTCACCGCGACAAGCAGACCGTGCCAATGAAGTCGTGACCTTCAGCGAGTTCTCAAGGTCATCTGTTTCATCGTTAGGACAGAATCAAGAACAGATGTCCTCTATTGCTCAACTTGTTAAATATTTACATTCGTTGATGGTGAGTTTCAACTTTGACCTTTTTGTATGCCTAAAATAGAATTCATGCTTGTCTAAAGTAGGACAAATAAACAATGATAGAATCATATTGGCCTGCAATCATTGTCTCATGTTGGTGATGTACATGTCTCTAGATACTCAAATAAAAACCAAAATCACTGACAACATAGCCACACTAGTTGAATATTATGTCTTTCTTAAAGAGATGCGAAGTTGACAAACGTAACATTGAAATAAAGATGATTATCTGAAACACCCAGTTGATAAACTCATCACAAGATTAAAATCAGTTGTTTTAAATAAATGTGTTTGTGCTTGTGAAAAATGCAGCAAAATATTCGGAATTGAATTTAGTTTTCTTACATTTTAATTAACAAGATAAAATCTCTAAAACTGTCAGTCAGATTTCAACCCAGATTTCTTATAAATTATTGTTTTTAATATAAATATAGAAACTGTCTGTTTTAAAATAAAATAACTAAAATCTTGTCTGACATTCAGTTAAACCAGAGATATCAATCAAACAGAGAAAAGATTTTAAATTTCAATTAAGTTATATTATGATAACCTTGACGATGAAGTCTGTATGTTTAAAGTAAGGAGAGGTATATAGTTGCCTAGTTACTGTTAAATAACTCATCAATCTGAAATATTATAAACTATTTGAGGCCAATAATATACCTAGAATACCTTGAATTAGTTTTTCAATTGAGATAATATATTTTAAAAGTTGAGATATTTGACATAATAGATTTGAAATATTATAAAATACCTGAAGACAATAACATACTTATCTAAATAATTTGTAAATGTCATTAAGTAGCAACTCTTTATAATGTTAAACATTCTAGTTAGACCATCCTAATATCATTAATGAAATGTTGACATAATTAATTAGGGCATGAGTAATATTTTATACAGGATATTACGGTAAATACATTATTTTTAAAATCATTGTTTTTCTTATAAAAAAATTCAAAGCTATACAGGTTTCTAATAGTTTATTGTTCAGGTTAATGAGGATGAATTTAAGTTACCTGAATCACATAGTTGTTTATTTGTTTGTTTTACCATCTGTTACACTTTCCATAATTAAATATACTAACATTTACAAATTTTTTTAAACAAGTCATGATGTCACCAAAGAGTGATTTCTATCCAAAATTTAAGGTAAATGTAGATAGTTGTTTATTTGTGGGCTTTACTATCTGTATTACTTTTCATGATGAAATCTGACTTTCAGTTCATTTACAATTAAATAAACATTGTACTAAAATGTAAGTGAAGTGTTTATGATATCAACAATACTTCCTTGAGATAATAATAACCACAATCCTCTCCTGTTTTAAATCAGTCCCGTTTAATAGAGTGGTAGACATTTACTCCTTCTGGAAATGTAGTTGCATCAGCTTGTACATGTACAAATTTTTAGGTGACTAGATACCTTGGTTATCAAATTCTGACTCAGTCAGACAATAATACGCCAGAATATCTCTTGTCATGATACTCAATCAGTCAACTAACATAAAAACATCTTGTTAATATCTGTAGGTGAATAAATTAGACTGAATTCTGACTGTTGACATTTGACAGTGGTTAAGTTAATTGGTGAGTTGAAATTGTTAAAACTAGTTTAATGAGATATTAGACTCGGACCCCACACGTTGTATAAATTATATTATATACCTATAACTGATAACTCATATACTTTTAATATGACACAATTTCTTCTCTTAAAGGGACGGGTCTTCAAATTTTTCTATTGTCAATTGATGAAGCTAATTTACCTTTTTAAAATTGAATCTGATACAGAGTTCGTCTATTATTGGCCTGGCTTTAGCTTACTTATTGAGATTTCCAACTGTGGAGAAATCATTATTATAAATAGACTGTAGTATATGGATCATTGGTTTATTGTCCAATCTGAAAATCTGTACACTTTCCTTGAAATCCTTTTGACCTGCATCACTGACAATGGGAAACAAGATATATCTAGACTTGTATCTGGATTGAACCTGGTCCAAGTAAATTGAGCTGGTTTATTTTTAAATGAATTGTAAGAACCATAATCCTTTAAGAGATAATTAATAGGATTGTCTAGCTACCTTTATTATAAATAGTCACGTTAAAACATGAAACCTGAACACATTACAATTCATTATTCCATTGTATAGTCTCGGAGGATACATGTCTGTCTGGACTGGAGATGTCTGGACTGTTGTGTCTACTGTAGCATGTCAGGACTGGAGCAGGTCTGTCTGGACTGGAGCAGGTCTGTCTGGACTGGAGCATGTCTGTAATAAATAAACTATTAGCTATGTGGACTCTCTGCATCTCTGTAATAAATATATCAAAAAAACATATTAGACAAAGGGGTACGAAATTGACAAACTTCAATTGACTGTCTCACCCCTTGTTGATTTAAAATCTAAAATGAAATTTTGACCACAGAACAATGTCCACTCCTTCCTCTCTCCTGTTTTATAAAATATTAAAATACAGTTAACATTGAATAAAAACCAACCTTCTCCTTCTTGAAAATTTAACTGCTGACCCCATTCGTTGATTTCAGTCTAAAATGCTACCCTAGGTCACTGACAACAGAATAATCAAAGAAGTGCCCCTCCCAATACATCCCAAGCCTACTCAGCCCTTTCTTTGCTATAACTGATACCTTTGATGTCTGTCTTGAATTGTATATTTCATTCTCTAACAAGAGAACAAGGTCCAAACGGACATCCCTCCTCATCAAGTCATCCACTCCTCATCAAGTCATCCTCTCCCCCCTCATCAAGTCATCCCCTCCCCCCTGTCTCTTTTCTATATTTAAAATGTAAAATTATATATTGTAGTCGTTGACGACAGAACAAGGTACAGCAGTAGAAGAATTACGAGCTCAACTAATTACAGCTAACGAGAAGATTAATAAATTATCAATGGACGTCAACGACAAGAAATCTTCGTACCAACATAATCAACTGGAAGAATTACGAAATCTTCAGGTAAAAAATATAACTTTATCTTTGATCTTGTTGGAGATATGATGTTTGAGTGATTTAGAAAACTGAATGGTTTGCTGGGAGGTTTGAAGCGATAAAACACTATAGTCTTTGGCCTTGTGACTGACAGGATTCAATCTATTGACCAGTTACAATGTTTATCTGAATCCCCTCCCCCAGTATCTTTCAGAATTTAATTAATTCCTGTTTCTTATTGAGAATTATTATCTTATTACCAGGAGAATTACAGTCGAGAGCGCCAGGAATGGGAGAAGACTCAGACCCAGAAAACATACTGGTTAGAAACAGAGACAGGCAAATTGGAAGACCAGAGACGAAACTTAGCTAGAAAAGAGGTAGGAACAGGATTTGTCACGTTATGTATCAAATGAATGTGGTTATTTTGGGAGGGAAGGAATGCCCCTGGCCTATAAATAAAAATATGTACAAATAAGACAATTCAGTTCATTTCGGTTATCAAAATCTCGTCTTAAGTATGGGAAAATGGAGAGTAAAGTTGTATAGTAGTGAACTCACCAAAGAGAAGTATCATCAGGTGTTTCAAAAAGAGAAAGCATTGTTATCTGATAAGAGATTTGGTTGAAATTCCCAAGAGGTAAAAAACATAGTCAGCAATAATCACCAGTATTGTTCATTTTAAAACGAAAACTTCTCAGAACATATTCAAATTAATTTGTTTTTTTTTAAAATATTTCTTCATGACGATTTCATTTTAAGATATTTTTTTCAGTTCAGCATTTTCACAACTAAATAATAGGAACATTTTACACTCATCTGCACTTTTTAGACAAAAAATTGGAAAAACATCTGTTGAGTTTCTCATGTCAGCTGTTTTAATTTGAATATTTTTATAGATATAGTGATACTTTCTACAACAATATTCTATTCTTTATTACTGTTTATTTTTTATATTGATAAAGTTTTATATTTCCTCTCCTCTAGATCTCAGTAATAAAATTTAATATATTTATAATTATTGAAAACGTATCGTATTTCTAGACTAGTGAAGTTCTTTCAATGTATTTTTTTATCTCTCTGAGTTTATTAGTCACAGTAAATGAGTCACTGTGTAAACTTTGACTATTTTGTGATCGAGATATTACATATTCTTATAATTAGGGTAAGGGCCGTTAAGAAAGCTCGAATTTTCAAACTGTCAAAATTTATTTCTACCCTTTGCCCATTTTGATTGTGATATATTATGTATTGTATGTCCACAATTGTTATATTTGTCTACCGTGTTTCACTGCAGCAGGTAAACTTAGTCTTCAGTTGATAAATATTCAAGAAGTCACGTTATTTAAAACCAGCCAATCAATATGTCTCCTCATAAGAAATTTTACCCATTGTTTTGTAAATATTAACATATGTAAAGCTGATGGCTTTATAGTAGGACACTTTTGATTGGTCAAAGTGTATACCACTAGGCCAAATTTATACATAATAAATTACAAACTAGAATTCCCAAAAGAGTAATAAAGATTTATCTTTAAATATATTTTAATTTCTCTTAAAATAACAAGATTTTATCATTTTCGCTTCAAGGACTATCTGTTTGATACCTGTCTAGAGTGTGTTTATTTTCCTAAAATGTTCACCTTGAATGAGCAAAGATAATCCACAAATATACACATCAAGTTAAACACTGCACATTCAAATAATGATTAGCCAAATATTTTTTTTATTTGGTTTATTTCTGCTAGAACATATGTTAATAGCAGAGTTTTTTGTTGTTTTAATGATTTTATGGTCTCGTGGAGTCAAAACACTAAAACTCCTCGTTGATTCAAACATTAATTCTTGATCTCTTTCATCAAAATACAGATCACTAATAATTCAGACATGCATTAACTAACTTATTTATGTTTTACATCTTTGAAATAATATTGTTTATTTACTATTTAGAGTGTTTTTATGTTGACTTGGTATAAAATAGAAGTCTTTATTTCACTAATGATTTTAACATATTGTATATCTACTGGTAGAATCAGTAATATCATATACAGACAACTTATATTACACTTAAAAACTTAAAACAAAATTTAGTCACCAGTCTACAGTACTATAACTAAACAGTCTAGCAGACGGCAATCCAACTTGCTTTTGACACTTGAAGTTTTTTACCTCTTAGGAATTTCAACCAATCCTCAATCACATGGCTATGCTTACTCTTTTTACAACACCTGATAGTACTTCTCTTGGAGAACCCCACTACTATTCCACTTTAACTCTGTTACTATGTTTTGGACGAGATTTTGATTACAGACATGTGAATGAAACAAAAGTAATATTTTTATTTTTGTATTTTTCAGGACGAATTAAGACGTCAAAGAGAGGCTCTACAGAAACAGATAGATATGTTGAAGGAAGCCGGTCTTCCACTGTCTTCAAATTTCATCAGTGACCCGTCTGATTATCCCGACAGTCGGAATAAACCAGAACCAGTTCATAAACGCTCAGCGTCTGCTGATTTCTACCAGACCACAGGATCCAATGAAGATATTGAAAAATTGAATCAGTTGAACCAGAATTTGACGGAACCTCGCGGAAATGGTATGAAGCCACGATTATCTATGGGTAACTTGCCAAGTTTTAACGCAGGCCAGAAACAATCAATGCCCTTACATTTATTGAGCACAACCAATGAAAAGAAAGTAGGAGGAGTCAAACAACAGATACCGTTAAAATTAGTCGGAACGCCTGCTCAGCAGATACCTCTACACCAGCAGCGGCCATCTTTATTAAAAGGGACGATCAGTAATCCAGCTCACCGAGGAGCCGGTATAGCTCATGGTCCAACAACTCACAGTGCTCCTTCAAACTTATCTCTAGTCAAACGATTGGCTGAACCAAACCACGGCAAAACCAAGACCACACCCTCACCACCGAACCCTGCCCCCTCCACCACCTCACCAACTACACCACAGACCAATAAAAAATCAGATGATGTGATTTACTTTTAAGATTCAGGTCAGTACTAATATTATGATTTTTTTAAAACTTCTTCAGAAAACAGTTTTCCTCATTGCAGAGTTTTACAGCATCGCTAGCCACAGTAACATCTGACCAGTACTTGATGCTGTCGTTACCTGCAGAGTTTTACAATTACAGCATCAGTAGCCACAGGAACATCTGACCAGTACTTGATGCTGTCGTTACCAGCTGAGTTTTACAGCATCAGTAGCCACAGGAACATCTGACCAGTACTTGATGCTGTCGTTACCAGCTGAGTTTTACAGCATCAGTAGCCACAGGAACATCTGACCAGTACTTGATGCTGTCGTTACCAGCTGAGTTTTACAGCATCAGTAGCCACAGGAACATCTGACCAGTACTTGATGCTGTCGTTACCAGCTGAGTTTTACAGCATCAGTAGCCACAGGAACATCTGACCCGTACTTGATGCTGTCGTTACCAGCAGTGGTTTTACAGCATCAGTAGCCACAGGAACATCTGACCAGTACTTGATGCTGTCGTTACCAGCAGTGGTTTTACAGCATCAGTAGCCACAGGAACATCTGACCAGTACTTCATGCTGTCGTTACCAGCAGTGGTTTTACAGCATCAGAAGCCACAGTAACATCTGACCAGTACTTGATGCTGTCGTTACCAGCAGTAGTTTTACAGTATCAGTAGCCACAGGAACATCTGACCAGTACTTGATGCTGTCGTTACCAGCAGTGGTTTTACAGCATCAGAAGCCACAGTAACATCTGACCAGTACTTGATGCTGTCGTTACCAGCAGAGTTTTACAGCATCAGTAGCTACAGGAACATCTGACCAGTACTTGATGCTGTGGTTACCAGCAGAGTTTTACAGCATCAGTAGCCACAGGAACATCTGACCAGTACTTCATGCTGTTGTTACCTGCAGAGTTTTACAGCATCGCTAGCCACAGGAACATCTGACCAGTACTTGATGCTGTGGTTACCAGCAGAGTTTTACAGCATCAGTAGTCACAGGAACATCTGACCAGTACTTGATGCTGTTGTTACCAGCTGAGTTTTACAGCATCAGTAGTCACAGGAACATCTGACCAGTACTTGATGCTGTTGTTACCAGCAGTAGATTTACAGCATCAGTAGCCACAGGAACATCTGACCAGTACTTGATGCTGTCGTTACCAGCATAGTTTTACAGCATCAGTAGCCACAGGAACATCTGACCAGTACTTGATGCTGTCGTTACCAGCAGTAGTAGAAATTTTCCAAAGTTTATAATGATAAATCTTCAATAAATTTAGAAATACTAACATATTTTAACTTTTCATTTTACATCATATATTGATTATTTTGGGGTTGTTTTTTTCAGCATTATATATACAGAGAGAGAAATGATCAGATGCCTGGATAATCTGGATGTATCCAGACGTAAATTAACTGTGATGGTGCCCAGTATATTTCTCTTAAATCTGATCTCGTCTACTAGAGGTTGTGCAATGGTGGAAATTTCAAAATGGAGATGGTGATGACATATCTTGAAAATTTTGATGAAATTCCAGAAGGTGATCGTCAGAAGTGATTAAAAAACTGCCCGACCAAATATGGACTTGAAACTTGAAGTGCAATTGTTAACTTGTTAGAGATTGGTTGTTGAATTTTAAAGAGCTGGTTTCTCTGTTATGTTAGTTTTGATTGGTTGATTTGAATTGTACATTATATAACGAGGAATTCTATTGGCTGATTATGAATTTAAGCCATGACCAATAAATGAGTGGACTCCACAAAGTGAAAACTTAACTGAATGGACTAAGTCACTTAGAATTTTGATTTGTAACGTAAAGCTTGTTGGAAGTTTTAATGCAATCATTAATATGCTTTTTCGATTCACGAATTTTAAATTAATAATTAATATGCATGCAGCAATTATTCAATTATACACATGCATGCTTACATGATTAAGGGCAATTATGCAAATTTATTCAAATTTATTCAATATTGATTGTGCAATTACTAATGTCAATGCATTTTAGAAATAGAAAACAAAAAAAATTGCTTCTGTAAATTTGTACATTCAATATTTTACTGATTATAATTTTCAGTTTATATTTTGTACGTGTTATAGGTTGTAATTAAATGGAAAAAAGAGAATTTTCAGAAATAGTGGCCTAATGGTCCAATATTAAGCCTTCCTGCTGGTTTTTGGCCAAACGTCTTCAGTGAATTGGTTTACGAATGTTTACTTTGTGTATCCACTTCAGTCAGACATGAATGGCATTACAGCTTATCAAAATCCCTGCTGCCATGGCCGTCTCTTTTGGAAATTTCTGTCATAAATGTTAGGTAGCTGTGCATTATTTGCATTTTTTTTCCTGTGTGAAAACATAACGTAGTATAATGACATATTGAATTTTTACAGCTAAACATGCCAAAATACAATGATAATATAATTACTTATACTATGCAAGTAATATATTTTGGCTGGTTTAGTTGTATTTATTCATTATTTATCCCTAAATTTGACAAATTGTACTATTAACTGTACTAGGCTTGTGTATAACCAAATATATTTTAAGTTGTGATATATTTTACCATAATAGATTGGTGTAACAAATTCTTAATTTCTCAAATCATAGGAAAATCCAGATTTGAAATGAAATGAATTTGGACATTCAGCTCGTTATGATAAATATTAATTAATTATATATCACAATCCATCAACTAATTACCTGAAAAAAAAACCTGGGAATATTTTTGTAAATAAACTATAAAGTAGAATATACCCAACACCAAAATATGACCATGATTCTACCCAAAGGTCGTAGGTCAAATATATTGACCTCTTGACCTTGAATAATTAAAGTGCTATTTAATATTCATAGCAAATTTCATGATTTTGTCATCAATTTAGAATAAAGTGCTGATTTTGAAAAAGTGAAAATTTCTCAAAAAATAGGATGTCAACAGAGTTTGTTCAAATGGAATTTATCCTAATGTATATTTGTGTTTATAATGCGCACTGTTGTATAACACGCACCTTTTTATTACCAAATAACAGACTTGGTATAAATTAACATAAATTAACATAAATTACTCCCAATGTTTGGTATCATAGATAATTGTAGTAAATTATAATTTTATAATAAACAGAAAGAAAATTTAAGTTTTTGTAAGGGTTTATCTACAATTTAGAAATGAAACAATGTGGTAGTTTTAAATCAGTAATATTTGGGATATATTGAAAGAAAGTACAGGTATGATCAGTAATATTTGGGATATATTGGAAGAAAGTACAGGTATGATCAGTAATATTTGGGATATATTGAAAGAAAGTACAGTTATGATCAGTAATATTTGGGATATATTGGAAGAAAGAAGAGGTATGATCAATTTGAACAAACTCTAAAGAAATTCCTTTAAGTTTTGTACATTCCTAATAATGGTAAAGATGAAATTTCCATATTTTTTATAAAAAATTTGGCTCCAATTGACTTGTTTTTTGTTTTATTTTATATTTTTATTTTTTTTGATGAATCTGGTCTGATTTTGATGTTTATGAAAAAAAAGTTGTGAATTGGCTTGAAATTTGTGTTTAATGTAGTCATGTAGTACTGTCTCACTGTATATTGATAGGTGTGGTTTGTTACAGATATTTCGGCACATCTGGGGACAGATTTAGAAGGCAGAGAGGTGGGGGAGCTGTCATTAGGGAACAATTGAAGAATTTCAGATCAAACACTAGTGTAATGATAAAACATAAGATAAATATCACAAACTTGTTCCTGAGTTCCCAGATGTGTTCAGATTTCTTTGTCAAGTTTTGTCACTTTATTCATCATTTGTGTTACTTGTGTTCAAAGATAGATTTAGTTTTCAATTGCCTTAGATTTTGACAACAAACGAATGATCTCTTAAATCCTAAAGGTTCTGAATTTCGAGCCTCTAAATTTAAAAACCTACAAGTTATCTAAAGAGCCTTAATTTTCCTTTTGGTTGCCCCTTTTTATAGAAATAGCCCTTGAATCTTGTACAATGTATAAAGGAAACAGAACTTAATGTTGAATTTAAAACAGCTCTGTTGAAGGCATATAATCTCTTAATAACTCATTTGCTAGACTAATATACTCTGTGCTATAGCTCTGTATTTATATTTAAACCCCATTTTATCAAGTTTAGTTAGGAAATAAAGACAACTTCAACAGACTTATTATTATGTATAGCTTATATCTATACTGTTAAAACCTTATTATAGACGACTCAATACATGTATAGCCCCCACTCAGTCTCCTCTCTCCCCTCCCCCCTCCCCCCTTCACTTTGTTAGTTTGTATGACTGTAGATATTATTAAATTATAAAGATAATGACAGAAGTTGAAATTGTTGATGATTGTTAGATTATTCCCTCCTTTTTCATTTCTTGATGAAAATTTTTCACCAACCCAACTCTGGACCTTTTTATTTGTGTGACTTCTGTCGTGGATGTTTCTGTTTTGCAGGAGTTACTGTCAAGCCCAGGTTTTTTAAGCAAGATTCCAACCCTTGGCGCCCATGTTGCTATGTGTAAGGTTGATCAAGTGAACAGACCTCCAAGATAAATGTTAAAATGTTGTACTAGAGTAACAGATAAAATGATTTTTGAAGATTCAGAGTTGGGTTCATGTTGTTTATGTTTGATGCAATTTATGTAACTGTTACAATGTAAACTTATTGTAACAATGTGTTACAATGTAAACTTATTGTAACAATGTGTTACAATGTAAACTTATTGTAACAATGTGTTACAATTGAAACATTTTGCTACAGTGTAAACTCAGTGTTATAATGTAAACATTTTGTTACACTGTAAACTCCAGGTAACAATGTAAACATGTTACAATGTGTCAACAATATGTTATAACAATGTTCTAATGTATGACTAGTGTATGATATATACACATATTATAAGTTATATTATTATTGGGGGTCAAGCTATTTTCCTGAAAACTGAAAAAAAAACCCAGTTGATAGCTTTCTTGGTTTTGAAAAGTCTGAGTTGAAAATGAGGGTATTGATTCACCATTTTATGAGTGGTTAAATTAGAAAGCACACAAAAACCAATATTTCTAGTTTCGGAAACATCAAAAGAGGCTTTCTTCTTTGATGGGTCTTAGAATAGCTTGACCCCTAAATATTGACCTTTTATATGATTAATTAACCTATTTTAATTAGTTAATTATGAATTGTTTGTGAGAAGACAAACTCTGTAAATTGTATAAATTGTGGGCTTATGGAACCCTTTTTCGTTATTTTTCACAAGATGTCCTAGTTTTCACCATTGGTATAAAATTTGGTAAAACTACAGAAAAAAATTACAAATAATAGTAAATTTTATAATAAAAAAACAAGTAAAGAGACTTTTTTTATTTTACAAACTTTATCAAAATACATTCTGACCACAGAAAACTGTTATTGTACCAAACAATCTGCTAGCTAGTTAGACACGATAGTTTGGTATGCTCTAGTCTTATTCTGACAACAGAAAACTGTCATTGTACCAAACAATCTGAGAGCTAGTTAGACACGATAGTTTGGTATGTTCTAGTCCCATTCTGACCACAGAAAACTGTCATTGTACCAAACAATCTACTAGCTAGTTAGACACGATAGTTTGGTATGTTCTAGTCCCATTCTGACAACAGAAAACTGTCATTGTACCAAACAATCTACTAGCTAGTTAGACACGATAGTTTGGTATGTTCTAGTCCCATTCTGACCACAGAAAACTGTCATTGTACCAAACAATCTACTAGCTAGTTAGACACGATAGTTTGGTATGTTCTAGTCCCATTCTGACAACAGAAAACTGTCATTGTACCAAACAATCTACTAGCTAGTTAGACAAGATAGTTTGGTATGTTCTACTCTCATTCTGACCACAGAAAACTGTTATTGTACCAAACAATCTACTAACTAGTTAGACACGATAGTTTGATATGTTCTACTCTCATTCTGACCACAGAAAACTGTTATTGTACCAAACAATCTACTAACTAGTTAGACAAGATAGTTTGGTATGTTCTACTCTCATTCTGACCACAGAAAACTGTTATTGTACCAAACAATCTACTAGCTAGTTAGACAAGATAGTTTGGTATGTTCTACTCTCATTCTGACCACAGAAAACTGTTATTGTACCAAACAATTTACTAGCTAGTTAGACAAGATAGTTTGGTATGTTCTAGTCCCATTCTGACCACAGAAAACTGTTATTGTACCAAACAATTTACTAGCTAGTTGGACACGATAGTTTGGTATGTTCTAGTCCCATTCTGACCACAGAAAACTGTCATTGTATCAAATAATCTGAGAGCTAGTTAGACACGATAGTTTGATATGTTCTACTCTCATTCTGACCACAGAAAACTGTCATTGTACCAAACAATCTACTAGCTAGTTAGACAAGATAGTTTGATATGTTCTAGTCCCATTCTGACCACAGAAAACTGTCATTGTACCAAACAATCTGAGAGCTAGTTAGACACGATAGTTTGATATGTTCTACTCTCATTCTGACCACAGAAAACTGTTATTGTACCAAACAATCTACTAGCTAGTTAGACAAGATAGTTTGGTATGTTCTAGTCCCATTCTGACCACAGAAAACTGTTATTGTACCAAACAATCTACTAGCTAGTTAGACAAGATAGTTTGGTATGTTCTAGTCCCATTCTGACCACAGAAAACTGTCATTGTACCAAACAATCTACTAGCTAGTTAGACACGATAGTTTGGTATACTCTAGTCTCATTCTGACTACAGAAAACTGTCATTGTACCAAACAATCTACTAGCTAGTTAGACACGATAGTTTGATATACTCTAGTCTTATTCTGACAACAGAAAACTGTCATTGTACCAAACAATCTGAGAGCTAGTTAGACACGATAGTTTGGTATGTTCTAGTCTCTTTCTGACAACAGAAAGCTGTCATTGTACCAAACAATTTACTAGCTAGTTAGACACGATAGTTTGGTATGTTCTAGTCTCTTTCTGACAACAGAAAACTGTCATTGTACCAAACAATTTACTAGCGAGTTAGACACGATAGTTTGATATGTTCTAGTCTCATTCTGACAACAGAAAACTGTCATTGTACCAAACTATCTGAGAGCTAGTTAGACACGATAGTTTGGTATGTTCTAGTCTCTTTCTGACAACAGGAAACTGTCATTGTACCAAACAATCTGAGAGCTAGTTAGTCACGATAGTTTGATATGTTCTAGTCTCATTCTGACCACAGAAAACTGTCATTGTACCAAACAATCTGAGAGCTAGTTAGACACGATAGTTTGGTATGTTCTAGTCCCATTCTGACAACAGAAAACTGTCATTGTACCAAACAATCTACTAGCTAGTTAGACACGATAGTTTGGTATGATCTAGTCCCATTCTGACAACAGAAAACTGTCATTGTATCAAACAATCTGCTAGCTAGTAAGACACGACAGTTTGGTTTGATCTAGTCCCATTCTGACTACAGTAAGCTGTCATTGTGCCAAGCAATCTGCTAGCTAGTAAGTCACGATAGTTTGGTTTGATCTAGTCCCATTCTGACTACAGTAAGCTGTCATTGTACCAAGCAATCTGCTAGATAGTAAGACACGAGAGTTTTGTTTGATCTAGTCCCATTCTGACTACAGTAAGCTGTCATTGTACCAAGCAATCTGCTAGCTAGTAAGACACGATAGTTTGGTTTGATCTAGTCCCATTCTGACTACAGTAAGCAGTCATTGTGTCTTCTATTTTCTACTATATCGCAGACCGAGCACCATACACTGTATCCGTCTATTACTCAATGCTGGTCAAATTATTCTAAAAAGTCAATGCCCCGGGGTATCATCACATGTAATGAGATAGGTCAGTATAAGGAAAGAGAATTTGATTAAATTATTCAATAATTATTCTACTTTATGAATAATTAACGTAAAAACGTCTGAGATATTTTATTTCAAAGGATTGATCGATTGAATATTTTTCTTTGATGTCTAACAAAATTATTCTACAACCAGCTAGCAAATATCAATTGCCTGTGGTCAGAATGGGACTAAAGCATACCAAACTATCGTGTCTAACTAGCTTGCAGATTGTTTGATACAATGACAGTTTGCTGTGGTCAGAATGGGACTAGAGAATACCAAACTATCGTGTCTAACTAGCTAGTAGATTGATTGGTACAATGACAGTTTGCTGTGGCCAGAATGAGACTAGAACTTACCAAACTATCGTGTCCAACTAGCTTGCAGATTATTTGATACAATGACAGTTTGATGTGGTCAGAATGAGACTAGAACTTACCAAACTATCTTGTCTAACTAGCTAGTAGATTGTTTGGTACAATGACAGTTTTCTGTGGCCAGAATGAGACTAGAACTTACCAAACTATCGTGTCTAACTAGCTAGTAGATTGTTTGATACAATGCCAGTTTTCTGTGGCCAGAATGAGACTAGAACTTACCAAACTATCGTGTCTAACTAGCTAGTAGATTGTTTGATACAATGCCAGTTTTCTGTGGCCAGAATGAGACTAGAACTTACCAAACTATCGTGTCTAACTAGCTAGTAGATTGTTTGGTACAATTGCAGTCCAATAAATACGCCTAAATACGCCACTATATTGGTTGTACCTGAAAAGTAGAATGTAAAAATGTATTTATAATTATACACCAGTGAAAAAGAAGTTGAGAAAATAAGAAAGAGAAAACAGACAACCTGTTCTACCTGAAGAAAGTAGGGATGGTAAGTCAGTAGACGTGAGTAGCGACACAATGGTAGTTTTAACAATTTAGTCAGGTACGAGTTTTGTCCACTGTCCGGTCAGTTTTAATCCACGTTCAACTCGGTTCACACAGGTCATTTCAGGTCATCTTATCCTCACCATATTTTCCCGTTTTTATTACTGTGCTGGTCACCAGTACCAAAACAAACCGCTATATTTGAGACTCAGTCATTTGCTACAGACACATTTCCTCAAGCAGATTTCGGCTGGGCGAGGAACAATTGAAATCAGGTGAGAATTTAAAAGAAAAAAAGGCTAATGAAAAGGCACATGTTAGTGGGAATGGCTAAAATTTATATTGTACACTGCATAGTGTTGTCTGTAATCTTTTCAGAAGAGAAGCAGGGCGTAAAACTCCATTTCATTTCAACATGTCATCCACTGCCAGAAAAACTACATGTCTACAAGATGAATTAGAGCAAGTGTTAATCCGTATGTCTGTCGTTCCAGAAAAATTACACACCAGTGAGATGTCGACTGTTTTATAAAAAAAAACTGTAGAACTCGTCTCGTTGAAGGTTTTTGACCACCATATCGTCAATATGACAGATGAGTGAGATTATTCTGGATCTATTGTTAATCCGTGTGTCTGTCTCTATTGTCAGATTTCACACCCTGTCTGACACCCACTAGACATCAAACATCACTCACACGACACACGGACTCCTGTTGTTAAAGTCCCGTTCACATCTAGTTGTGTACTACTATAGTCGATGTCAATGACCGAGCAGAGCCAAGGTGAAACGGTAACTTTCAGTGCAGTTCAGATGTCCTGAGAGATCGTGTAGCCTTGACCATGTAGTTTTTGGTCCCCCGACAATCGTACTAATGTTGTTCAAGAATCGTTCCAATCTATTCAGTTATTTGCTAGGTCCTTTATCATGACTAAAGTTTCCATGATGCGTTAAGTAAATCTATCAGAGCCTGGGTGAGAAACGGTAACTTTCATTGCAGTTCACAGGGTCCATAGTCTTTTGAGTCACACAACGTCATCCTGTTAAGGACCCAACCACAGTTAGTCGGGAATTTCTACTATCAACAGTGTAGCTCTAGCCTTAGAAGTCACACGTAAATTGTATCAAGATGAAAGAAGGTTATAAGAAAGTATGGTTAATTGTGGCTAGAGTCAATAGTAATGTCCACTATTGGTCAGTTTAAACATTAACTACATTGTTTAAACAGGGGGCGGTAGGAATCGACCGTTGCCTTTAACCTTTTTCCTGTAGGTCACTTTCAGACGTCTGGAGTTGAATTATTACATACCCAGTTATTTAAATTATCAAATTAGTACCATCTATCAGTTTTGGGGCTGACAATGAAAAAAATTGACAAAGAACATTAAAAACTGTTGTGGATTATCAAGAAACTGTACCATTCCATCTTTCTTTCTATACATGAACAGGCTTCGTAATGATGTAGGTCTTGATTGTAATATTGAGCAGACAGGACCCCTTCCCCCACTCTTGAGACCTTGGGTTAACTCCGTCTTTTTATAGTTCTTGCAAACAAAACCATACAAATTTTCTGCATGCTTGAAGATGACAATGAATTGAACTTGACAAATACTAAGATCTATTTTAATTTGTCTCGTTCTTTTAGAAAACAGAGTAATCGTGCTTTTTAAAAACTAAATTTCAGTTTTCTGTTGTTATCAGCTAAACCATCTCGAAACCTTTTTCTTTGAAACCCGAGATGATTTAATTCAAATATCACACAGTATATTTATTAAACATGTACTCGTGTTTGATGTTATCTGAAAAACTCAAATAAAGGTTGAATATTTACTCAAAATACATTCATTGCATTCGGTACAACCATTGTGACTCTCTTTTTGCAAAATCATCTGTTTAAAATTGGTATACCATTGGAAAAAACTGACAAAACTGACGCGTAGAACACGGCAGATCCTGAAAAACAATCTATTTTCTTGTCCAGAAATATAAACTGAATTGTCTTGGAATTCTAGAAATAATGAATGGCAAAGTCCTTATTATGCCGATAAAAAACCTAAGACTACTCGAAAGCACACAGCTTAAAAGTAGTTCACATTCTGAGAATTGGACCAACTCCAAGAACAGGCCATAGTTCTTCTGAGTCAACTAGAGAACAACTGTTACTGTGAAGCTACCATAAAGCTATGATATACCAGGTAAGTGTCACGTAGTTTCGGGCTAACATTTGATTTGATACATATAAGACTGTATGTATAACGATGTATGTTACTAAGAAATGTAAATTGTTATGAACCCAGTGTCACAGTGCAGACGCATTATTAAACGCACGGGCGATTAGTAAAACGATATTACGCAGAGGGGCGCCACAAACAGACATTAGAGCGTTTCTGGATCAGAGAGTCTATTGAAAGGGAGAATGTATATCTTTATATCACAGGTTAACTTCTCTATTGAGAAGTCGTTAACGATTACTATGAAAGAGATAGGGCTAAGATATTCCCCTTGTCGTAAACCTCTTTCAGTTGATATAATATTTCACCTCCTTGGTCTGGAATGTGTCAATGAAGCTGTGGATTTACGATTAAATATCCACTTCCTTTATTTAGTTGACTTGATCAAGTTATTGTCTGTTACTTTATACCTTCTATTAATCAGTCAACAGTTACAATCAATCACTGGTAAAACAAAACTTGTAAACTTCGTATCTTTTCGAAGAGTATTCAAATTAATTGTATCCACAATCAAGTATAGTAGCTGCTGAATGTTAAAGTTCAGTAAGGTGATATAAAATGGAGTTTTGCGTCTCGTAATCCAACTACTACGACAACCAACAACTACGACTACCAACAACTACCTAGTTTGCGATATCAGCATCCCCTGGAAGCGAACGTTAACTTGTCATCTACCTACCTACCATGTAATAAAGGACATTTAGTCAGTGATGCAAATTCACAAGCTCTTCTTTCATTCGTACCTGAAATACCTTTAACATTTCCGTTTCTTTTCGTTTAAGAGAAATGAAGATGTTGGTAGTAAGAACTAGATCAGTTGAATGGTTTGAATGGTATTTTTGGTGTGATAATTACGTCTTTAGGATTGCGAGCAGTGCCTTTTATCAGAGTCGCACAATGTGGCTTCATTTGTACAATTGTTGTGCAGTATTCCATGCATCTCGTGCAGGATTTTTCATCTCTCTGCAAAAATATGAAGAATGTATAATTCTTTCAGTGTAAAATTCGACAGGTGTGTGGTGAAATATCGTCAGACCAATTAGCAGGTGCTTGACGAGAATTGACAGAACGTGATGAAACAACCGATACTACTTCTTCAACCACTTAACTCTGCTCACATATCTTTACCAGCAGACGACCTGCAGACGATAATGTCACTTCCGGTTCATATTTCAAGGAAACAGACAACAATAGTTTCTCTATTTCTATTTTTCTTTTATTGTATATCGGTTTAAGTTGAAAAGTTTTTGTCGGGATGGAAATAAAAATGATATTAAACAATCATGTTTTTTAAATTTATAGGTGTAATATCTTCACCAAATCTGACTGTTTACTTGATAATGTTACCTGTATGCGTTTCGAAACATAGTATGTAATAAACCTAGAAGTAGTATATATATATATATATATATATCTTGTGTTTTTAATGTTATGTGTATGTGTTTCGAAACGCAGTATGTAATAAATGTAGATGTATTATGTCTCAAATTATAACTGTTTGTGTTCAGTTGTGTCAATCTCGGCCTCGCTTTGAACCAATAGAAATTTAACATTCCAAATATCCTTTCAGGAAATGACTTTTGATATTTTCGGCCAAAATCTGAGTGATTCTTAAGATTTGAAATATTGCAATATCATTGTATTCTTCATTATAATTTCAATGGTTGGAATTAAATATTACTAGTTGTAGTATTCTGGGGTAGGGTTGATATAAATTATCAGAATGTTTTTACTCTGTGAGAAAGTTATAATGACCAGAATCAACAATGAATCATCACCAAACCCTTGATTCAAACCCATAATACAACTAATTACAAACATGACACAAATTATAAATATTTTCATGTGGGAGCATGATTTATAAATATCCGCTAGAAATAAACACAATTAACAATGAATAAAGATGTCGAGCTGTAGTTGATGATAAACCACTTACTTCCTGTTCTCAGACCGTCTTATCTTACTTGTTGAAATCTTACTTGTTGAAATCTAACAATCACCTTTTTATTTTTAATCTGAAATCTTTAAAACGTGTTAGTGATAATTTTACAATCGACCTTTCATTACTACTAGTTTACTTTATACTTTCACTTGACTTCATTACAACTAGTTTACTTTATACTTTCACTTGACTTTATTACAACTAGTTTACTTTATACTTTCACTTGACTTCATTACAACTAGTTTACTTTATACTTTCACTTGACTTCATTACAACTAGTTTACTTTATACTTTCACTTGACTTCATTACAACTAGTTTACTTTATACTTTCACTTGACTTCATTACAACTAGTTTACTTTATACTTTCACTTGACTTCATTACAACTAGTTTACTTTATACTTTCACTTGACTTCATTACAACTAGTTTACTTTATACTTTCACTTGACTTCATTACAACTAGTTTACTTTATACTTTCACTTGACTTCATTACAACTAGTTTACTTTATACTTTCACTTGACTTCATTACAACTAGTTTACTTTATACTTTCACTTGACTTCATTACAACTAGTTTACTTTATACCTTCACTTGACTTCATTACAACTAGTTTACTTTATACTTTCACTTGACTTCATTACAACTAGTTTACTTTATACTTTCACTTGACTTCATTACAACTAGTTTACTTTATACCTTCACTTGACTTCATTACAACTAGTTTACTTTATACTTTCACTTGACTTCATTACAACTAGTTTACTTTATACTTTCACTTGACTTCATTACAACTAGTTTACTTTATACTTTCACTTAACTTCACTACAACTAGTTTACTTTATACTTTCACTTGACTTCATTACAACTAGTTTACTTTATACTTTCACTTGACTTCATTATAACTAGTTTACTTTTTACTTTCACTTGACTTCATTACAACTAGTTTACTTTATACTTTCACTTGACTTCATTACAACTAGTTTACTTTATACTTTCACTTGACTCATTACAACTAGTTTACTTTATACTTTCACATGACTTCTTGAAACTTTTATGATGAAGATTAGAATTGAACCATACCGCCACCAGGTCTCCCAGAACTAAAGCTACTTCGACCTTTGACTCTCAAATTTCTTATAATCTAATACAGGAAAAGAAAAGCCTGAGATTCCCCCTGACAATTCTGTGATCCGTACTCAGTTCCTTACCATCCGGAAACGCCACAGTGTGTCGTGTGTATGGCATGTTAGCCCCCCCTCCCCCCACACACACTTTTTTATCCATTTACATAATGAAAACATAGCCCTAGATGCAACATGGTCCAATCTAACATTCAGTTCATGGACTGTTATATGGCTTTATCTAAAGCTTATACCCGCCCCTCTAGAACACCTTATTTAACGCTTGTTTAGTGTGGTATCTTTATTTAATTTGAAAATGTTTATAAAATGTAAATTGTTTTTATATTACAATCTATAAAACACGAGTAAAACTGTTAGCAGTTGTTTCAATCAATAACTTGTAGATATTATCTTCTCTCATGTTCATATCATTCTTACTACCTACAATTCATCTTTTATATAGTTTTTATATAGTTTTTATATAGTTTTTATATAGTTTTTATATAGTTTAAAACCAGTGTTTATCAAGAATTATAGAAACAGAAGAATCCCTGACGAGCTCTGAATTATCTCAGTAAATTGTTCAAGAATTCCAACAATTTCGGTCGATTGTGAGGCCCGGAGCTTACACGAGGGTTGCGATTTGGACGGGGGTTTCCGGTGGGCTGATGTGAAACTGGCCCTTTCTCCATGTCAGCCCCCGACCTGCATCACTGACGGGGAGAGAGTGGGAAGGGGAGAGGGATGAAACCTCGGATCTCCGGGTCAACGGGTCAGCGTCTTGTTATGTTAGTAACAACTCAATAAGATAGATCATATTATTGTAAAGTTTCTAACTGGGGTGTTATTTTAAAGCCAGTGAGAGACAACATAGATGGAAGTGATAGTAAAAATGTTTTTTTAACACAACTTGTTACAAATTCTCAAATTATAGATAAAGCTGTATTCCGGACCACCGTGATACTTTAAAAACATTTCATACAAAACATAAATTGTCATCATGTATTATTCTGGGGAACAGAAGCGGTCACTAACTCAGACCTCTCTTGGCCTCCAGTCCGCGTCCGGTTGTCCAACCCCTAAGCTCCCTTTGATGTACAGTCTAATGCGGTGGTGGGACTGTTTTCTAAAGGTGGTTGATTAATAGAGGGCCAAGTTGATACTGAATATCCATATACACATTACTTCAATTGACCAGTATAATATCGTCGACTAATCTGCAAGTGACACGTGTCTGTCCACATCTTTATAAAAAGAGATATAGTTCATTGTTTACGAGCCAGGGAGACTCGAGCGGGAGACATGGACACTGTCGGCTGTAACAAAATATTAAAACGTTTCCATTGTGATCGGACCTGGACACTCGACACCGATATACGGCCACTCGGTCGTATAGTGTGGACGGAACATGGGACACGTCTATTACACTGATCCGATTACAAGGTCTAAGTAGCTGTTGACCCTCACCCCGGGGGTCAAGTTCTAGCTCCTTGACACTCGTAGTATTGTTTGGGGAGGGTATCCAATATCCGGTAAGATTTACACTGTAATTAGTACTACAAATATATCTGTTTCAAGGTAGGAATACACGAGGTACTGTCTACGATGTGGTGTATTGGGTGATAAAATAGAAGCGAACACACGAGGTACTGTTTACGGTGCGGAGTATGGGGTGGGGTTTACAGTATAGTAATAAAATAGAAGCGATATAGATCCAGTCACGATTCGGAAACGATTTGCCTTTATCATTTACTACTAGATCGGATACACCACTCCGCAGAAACCACCTAGTCTGGCAGAATGATCATACATACAGAGGAGAACCAAATAAAACTAAGAACTTGAAGGTATTTCTGTCTTCTGGGCACCAATTTACTACCTCTAACATCTCAAGATGTTTAACTGGAGCTTGGGGTATCCCCGAACTGCTATCTATTAATAGAAGATTATGAGAGTAAACAAGATGTATATAATAATAATATCCAGCAGGGAATTCCCTCAATCTGGTCGGTTAGAGATGATCTTTATTAATCTTCCCTCGGGGAGTGTAGTCAACATTCTACTAGTAAAGTAAAACAGAATCGTAGTACTACAACTTCCATGTATAATGTACGTCAGTATAAATCAGTACTAGTTACCTACATAGCTTTAGATATCATGCGACTGGTCATTACTCTCGCCTGTTCTTAGTCTAATAACACCTTACCCTTTCCTCGCCTGTTCTAACCAAACCATTTCCTACAGGTCTTTGCTCATCGGACATTATATCCACAAACACCCCCAAGTCTGTCAACTCTACCAATCAATTCCCATCAATCCCAACCTTACAGATTCTTATCCTGTCAACACTCCATCAGCCCCTAATCCCTCTAGTACACATCCCAAAACACCAAAATCAGTTCTTATCAAGATCAAGACACTAACCGGTTCTTAGTAAACCTAGGTGAAATGAAAGCGTGGGGGTTTATTGACCTGGTATATCAGATATCAACTAGACTGGACACAATTAGTATCACGTTATTTTCTCCCTACTTGACCTCTAGTAGACAGTTACCAATCTGAAATCTTACATCTACTTCATGTGGCTACCTTTATCTCTAGACAGAGAAGATCCTTGTATGTATTTACTCTGCCATCGCCTATGGACATCCGTAATCTACAGTTCCCCTACCTCTGTGTTCCACCAGATCTCATATAGCAACACAGAGAATTAAACCCCAAAACCTTTAGCATCGTCAGTCTGAGGTCATGAGCTTTCCCTAAAACCAACCCACGAATCACATCCTACAGCATTCATCCCAAACTATCTTATCACCTCTCTGTCTGGGTCATGAGCTTTCGGTACAACTGTCCTTCGTATCTCACCTTACAGCAATCACCTCATACCCCCTAGTCATCTGTCTGTCTGGGTCAAGGAGCTTTCCGTACAACCGACCCACGAATCACATCCCACCCACGACAATAACCCCAACCCCCTTATCATCGCCTTGTCTAATGTCAATGTACATACTACTTATACTCATAGACTGTCCATTAAACAACCTTCTGGTCAACGACTTAACTAACAAAACAGTTTAAACCCAGTTAATCCTCTTGGCGATCAGAAAATCAAGTAGAGATTAGAGCAAGGTACACTCGATGTCATGTTTATGGACAATATCTACTTAAGTAGGGCCTGAATCTCGGATCGGCTCAGGGGTCGAAGAGAAAGGGGTGACAATGTTTTATACTGGTTATGATGAATACATAGAAAGGAGTTTATGTTTCTACATCTAATGGCTTGTATCAGCTCCTTCAACCTGAATCACTGATACAGAGTAGAAAGTCAGACTAAAAAACCCAATCTTAAGTCAAGATCGACACCCCAGGCTACAAAAAGACAACGCGGTTATGAAAATGTAGAGGGTTTGGGGTAGAAGTCCTGAATTCAACTACTGCCCATTATAAAAACAGTCCAGAAGCAAGGTGCCCGCTGTGTCAAGATTGCAACATTCTGTGGTAACCTAGTGCGATCGTTGTTGTTCCATATTATTTATATAGACGCACGTACATGCGTGTTTTATTTGAATTCACTTCCGATCCAGGTTTCAGAAAGTGATTGATTAAAAGTCATCGTTAGAAATGAAATGTCAAAATTTTATAAAAACAGAAGAAATATCATCAGAATTATCAATTAATTTTGTTGCCTAGAGGAAGCACAATATTTTCTCCAGACTTTTATTTCCTTCAAAATGTGTTGATCTCCGGAAAGTCATCAGGTCTGTTCAATCATTGAAAAGAAAGGAGTTTTACGTTCCAATGAAGGAGATCCAATGTTGATGTATTAGATTATTTATTGTTACAAGAGCTATAACTCGGCTCGTCTTTTAACTATTTGAGAATCCAAAAGATTTAAAAACCATCATATCTGTTATGAAATATTTTAGGCCATTTCTAATGGTGCTTCAGTCTTCTTCTTTTGTCAGAAAAAATACTTATTTAATTTACTTACACCAGATGACGTCATTTTAGATCTATAACGAGTATAATTTTAGATCTATAACTAGTATAATTTTAAATCTATAACGTCATTTTTCGACCCATAACGAATATAACGTCATTTTTCGACCCATAACGAATATAATTTTAGACCTATAACGTGTTTGACGTCTTTAGGGAATATGACGTCGTATCAGAATAAAAAGACGATATCAGAGATATTTGTCTATTACAAGAACTGTTATTGCGACAAGCTTAAACGAATTTTAAAACTCTACCCAACAACTGAACGTTATTTTATAAAAAGTTAAAAGCTATGATTTAATATAGACCAGTCTATCTATTATCTGGTGTATGTCAAGTAGATTTTAGTAAAACATGTACAAAGTGTTTGTTTTTCATTATATATATCAGATAGAGGTCTGTTAACTGTGTCTTAAGGACCTACATAGATAATATACTTATATACTTATATTATAACTTCTTGATAAACTTATTGTTAAAGAAGCACTTCAGATTATTTGATGGTATTTGTCGCAGAGGCGTGTTGGTATTCTGCGTACAGGTACCTGGTTCTAAAAAGCTCATTAAAAAACGTCTACTTTGCCTTTCAGGTGGACTCTCTGAAAGAATGTCGTGTTGGCAAATCATCAGGGATTCCAAAAGGGTGGTCCCTTCCTGCCCCGCTACCCATACTCACCTCAGTAACCACTCCTTTTGAGTCTCAATTTCTCACCCTTGCAGGTTCCCAAAACTAACCCTCGAAACTTCTCTGTGTCACTCCACTCCACCCCCTCCCTCTGTCTAATCCATCACACCCATTCTCACCCCACCCCTCTACTAATCTAAATTAAAATGTTTAAAACAATAAGTGTGTAATAAGTGATAATATACGTAGAGCTGATTTATCTATCTTTCTACCGACAGCGAACACATACCGACTTACAGATAGCTTAACTTTTATACTCTACCAACTTATTATCTACCGTGAGACGCCGTCAGTTCACTTTATACAACTAGCTACTCGTTACCTCAAACTTCACTCGTCCAGCAGCGGCACTAGGTCACTTTCCATTTACTGTCTGTACAATGTGTTAACAGTACAACCCTGGTGGTGGGCAGGTTTAGTGGACTTAATGAATTCGACTCAACAGATTTCTCACAAACCGTTTATATTGACATTAGATCGTGGTTGGGATTTTTACACGCGACGAAATCCTCATCACACGAGTTCTAAGTTAACTCGACAGTCGACTAGGTTCTGTGCGAATTAAACCATGAATTATTGGTGAATTTATGGAATAATTTGGATTTATCTGAAATTGGAAATATTTCTGGGGAATATCAACATCTTTTGTGAAATCAGTGCTAGTTTGGATTGTAAAACAGACTTGACAGAACCTTCTTGAGATTTTATGAAGCATTTTTTTATGTTTTTTACAACAAGGTGTGTTTTATTGTTATAAAAAAAATCTCTTTGGAATTCTGTTTATTTCTCTACGGATGCTAAGCTTAATATCTTTACAAGTTTTAGGTGATATTGGAATAAGTATTAAAAATCTTAACTCGGGGAAAAATTCAAGAAAACTGTCAAGACTTGTGTATTTAATGTATATTAATATTACATGTATTTAATTATAAAAAAGTAAAATCGCCTGAGGAAGAATCGATTAATCTGGAGAGTATTTATAAAATTTGCAATATTTTTGAATGAAAACTGTCTTATGTGAATTATTACAGTGTTTAAGGTAAATAACCTCCGTTGCTCTAGTCGAACCGTGCTTTTATATATATGCGTTTAGGATTAAGAACCATCGTCAGTGCAAGGTACAGCACGCTTGATTTTCAGTATAACAGGATACGTGTTTTGGTTAAAACACCCTCGTCAGTTAAAGGTGTTAGTGTATTAGTACTTGTTATTGTGCACTGACTCAAGTGTTTCGGGTAAATAAACTTCGTCAGTGCAAGAGACAGTACTTAAGATTTCCAGTACATTAACACAAGTGTTTGGGATAAATAACCGTCGTCAATAAGAGTGTAAGAGTGTTACTAATCTAGTCTTACTGAGTTTTTATCTATTAAGTGATACTTTACTGATAAGTCTTAGACTAACACCAGTCTTGATTCCATCTTACTATTATCTTGTCTACAGCCTTGCAGGAATCATCTTATTGTTCCGTGGCACCTCCATAGATTCCACCGAACACAGAAGTCGACAAGCGTAGGTTTTCCAGGAAACTTCTAGCTGTATTGTTGCGTTTTGTAGCAAGGTTGAATGTAAATAAGTGAATTGTTTTGTAATTTGGTAATTTGCTGGTTTAGATAACATCAACTATCTGTGTTTTATTTAGTAATTAACTTTCAGACGATTTTTATACACTAGATCTTGAAGCGTATTGATCTGGATTTATCTGTGATCTAAAACATTCTTCTACAAAAGCATTGGCCAAGGCGTCAAGAAGTGAATTTGAATTTGACAGAGAATGTGAAGATAAATTGTGTGGTATATTGAAAGTTATAACTGGAGGATATCTATAAAATGTTTGTTTATGTTTAAAATGGAATAATTTTGATATTTTTTTGTTCTAAATGTGTTCAGGACCTGTCGGTATGAAAGTTTTAACTAATTTCAACTTATATTTAATTCTTGTGAAAGTATTTATGATACTACCAGTAACTTACAGTTTAACCTCGGATACTGGACAAGTTCGATTCATAGATCCACAACAAGGTAAGGGCAGCATTTTTGTGAAGGTTTTTTTCTTTCCACATTATATAAGTTTATGTCTTTTGTCCGAAGACTCTGTCAGTAGACAATACTGTCTTACCGTTCACTCTTCAGTATTTTAGCTTAAATCTTTCAGAGACTTGATTTAAGCTCCGCCTATAAGCACTGTGGTGTTACTAGCGAGGCAAAGCAAACTCACACCTCCCAAATACACCGAATTGACTATCAAGACACTTCTCAGTAATATTGCTATATACATACAGTACAATGGAACCAAAACACAGAAAGTTTTGGAAACTTTCAGATGAGATAAAATAACAATCAAGACATTGTGACAATTCTAAAATCACCTTAGCGTTACATGATGGCACCAGACACTGGACACGTGTGAGTAATGTCTACCAATGGATATATTCTTGCTCAAAATAATTAACCAAGACATAATAAAATGTCAACAATTGAAAGAAGATAAAAGACGATTGTATCGGACATCGGGTACCTGCAAGTTGTGTGTAATGCCTGATTAACTGGAAAGAAGCTTGCTGACTATCAAAATAACGACCAAGACAAAGTAACAAGTCAGCAATAGAAACACAAGTGATAAAATAACACGATGGCTATCTGAAGGTTTTATATATTTTAAAGGTTGATTATCGTCTGATCTCAGTCGCTGACAATAAAACCATTCATATTTAAAACAGAAATAAAAGATGTTGGAAGACCCACTGTCAATCTTTTCATCAAGTCGCCATTGTCTTTCCAATGAGTAAACTGTCTGAATACAGATCGTATGTAGATTAATAAAAGTCTGTTCACACCAGAGTTTTTACTATTAACTATTAGGCTCAGTTCACACTGATCAGATTCTAATGACCAGAAGAAAAGGTTTTTATGCTATGCTGTTTCTTTTGGTTTTGTTTCTGTATTTACCCTCAGTTTGATTCTGACTGTCTGAGTCTCGTGGTTCCTGAAAACACTAGAAGACTAAAACCTCATTCTGTAAGCTAATTAATGTTAAGAATAATAACATGTAAATTTTATTAGCACAATAAGTTTTATAGGTGTTGAACGTACATACAAATTTTTCCCTCATCTGAAACTGTCAATTCATCATCCTGTTATTCTAGGCTCAGTTAATAATGTTTTGAGGATGTTATTTTATTAAACCTTTCCAAATTTGGACTAGAAACACATTACAAAGTTTATATCCAATATCCATACAGGCTTTCTCAACAATACATTTAGTAAGAAAACTTGCTTAACGAGTAGAGTCAAATATGTGTCGTAACCTACTTTTGAAAATTCTGCTGTCACGGCACTTTCTGTGTAACGGAAGTGCATTTACAACCCAAACTTTAAAAAGCCTCGATTATAGAAGCCATTAGTGGTACATTAAAGCGGGAAATATTTTTTTTAGTAAAAGTTAATTATTAAAAACTTTTGACAATTTAGATGTGAAAGTTCATGACTTAGATCTAATGTCTGTTATACGTTTGATTCAAGGTTAGACATATCCAGTTTTATTCTGTCGGTTCTACTTGTTTTAAATATCTAATTTAAAGTATTTGAAATATTCCAGATATTGTTTTAAACTTGAGAGTTATGTTATATATGACATGTTATATATGTATGTTATATTTCATAATAAACCAAATATCATTCTGTAGCCACGTGGAGCCTCTTATTTCGAATCAAAACGATTCGGTGCATCAATTATTGGCTGAAAGAACTTAAAACGTCGTTTCTTAGTTTTGCGTCGTTTACGCCTTGTCAAAATTCGATATTGTACACTGCCACAAATGTGCTAGCATGTTGGTCGTGATCATTTCGTCTGCCCTGGTCTCCATACAACTCCTTCTCACAGAAAACTATCATTCTGCCGAGCACCACCAAATATATTGGGCACGATAGTTCTGAGACGACACACGCTTTACAGATCTCCATTAGTTTGATAAAATACAGAGCAGTAGAACATAACACTCTCATTGTATTAGATTTTTATCAGAATATAAGTAATAAAACTTTAGTAAAATGTAAATATTATTTATAAGGAGGTTTTAACTGTCACAATTTTTACTAAATTTTATATTTTATAATTTATAATTTATAATACCGCAACACCTGGATTGTCTTTACTACCCTACTGACACTTTTACCTGAGTTAGAAATGTCGTACTTCGTTGACTTTGTGGTGCTCAATAATCTTCATCATTACTACCCTACTGATACGCTTATCTTAAAAAGTTCGTATTTCGTTGACTTTGACGGGATATGTAGAGATGTGCTGTATTTGCTTCTCTTGTTGAAATCCTGGCCTTGATACAAAGACAGCTCCAAAAGTTATGTTTCTCGCTTCTTTTCTGTGGGCCACTGGCGACCCTGGGTTAACGTTTTAATCAGATTACAACCTCCCCTTCAAACACAGACTTAGTTATAACCTACTAACTTGTTTATCGCCGTCGGAATGGGTGACATCATATTGAAACTGTGTCTTGTTCCGACTGTTCTTGTTCTGTGTGTCTTAAAGACCCCCTCAGGACGCGATTCAGTTCTGACACCAGCCATTAAATAATCACTTTAAAAATTATATATTTTGAAACATGAATGGATTTTGTAAAGTTAAGGGTTGATTTGCGTTCAATTCGACAGCTGCACTACTTGCAAGCAATCTACTTTCATCAGAATATACCAGACTTTGTAACAATATTTTAATGTAAAGTTAGATGTTTGTAAAACATGAATGAAGTTTGTTAATCAAGGTAATTACCTGTAATATTTTACACCTGGAATTTACACCTGGGTAGTTTATTTAGTTTATTTATAGCTAGAGATTTTACATCTTAAATAACATGAGTTGGAGTTTTACGTCCTACTATACTTATTGGACTAAGACCCCACGTAGTGTGCAATGATGGAGTATTGCCTCTCTAGACTACACTTCTAAACAGATCTTTAACGTACACAGTCTGATTGTTTCTGTGATCAGATTGTATCTGGACGTGTTCTTCATCAAAGTATCGTTACATCAAAAAATATTGTAGCACCCCCTGCATCGTATCTCGAATACGGGTGATGACATTGTCTGGGATATATCCCGAATACTGGTGATGACATTGCTGGGATATATCCGAATACTGGTGATGACATTGTCTGGGATATATCCGAATACTGGTGATGACATTGTCTGGGATATATCCCGAATACTGGTGATGACATTGCTGGGATATATCCGAATACTGGTGATGACATTGTCTGGGATATATCCGAATACTGGTGATGACATTGTCTGGGATATATCCCGAATATTCGTGATGACATTGTCTGGGATATATCCCGAATACTGGTGATGACTTTGTCTGGGATATATCCCGAATACTGGTGATGACATTGTCTGGGATATATCCGAATACTGGTGATGACATTGTCTGGGATATATCCGAATACTGGTGATGACATTATCTGGGATATATCCGAATACTGGTGATGACATTATCTGGGATATATCCCGAATACGGATGTTAAAGTTCGTACTAGAGTTGGCCTAACAAAGCTACTTTATCCATGTCTATTGCATGTCAAAATCGTACTCAGGGTTAAAATACAGATTAAAACATTTCAATCATAGAAAACCAGGAATTATTTTTGGCACGATTCAATTTCACTTTTCTTTTTGATATTCTGAACTTTTTCTCTGTAAATCAAAGATCAAATACAGGTTGAATTATTTTAAGAGCAGTAGACGAATTAAAAACAAATCAGAAGGGAAATGGGATTTATTTTAAAAGAAAGAATATTGAACACCGCCTTTATAACGCCTTTCCTTGAGAGAATTAGATGGAATGTTTTAAAAACAACACCCAATATGTCATGTTTGTATGATTTACAACTCCACTGAGTATTATTCTCTTAAACTAGGTAGATTTCTCTCATTTTCATCAAAAAGATCGTTTTTGAGCGTAGATGATGTTCGAGTAATAATAGCATATGACGCCACCAGCGAGGCTTTAATGGCGTATATGATTGTCTACAATGATGCAAACAGAAATTTCAAAGTTCCCCCTGGCAAAGTCAAGAAGCTCCTTATAGTTTTGTAGACTGTTTAATGATGTAAAGACACTTGTTTAATTTTTAAAATAATCCTCGAAGAACTTGGTAGATTTCCAACAACTTGGGTTTTTCTCTTGAATTTCAAAGAACGTTAATTAGTTTGATTATAGGCCTGAAAATAAATAACTAGAAAAACTTTAGAACAAGACACCCCTTGTACCATCAGGTATAAAATATGGATTGTTGTCTTCTCCAGTTGGATGCGTTTTTAAAATCAAAACATATACGATTAAGTGCTGCTTCATGTGCTACAGACAGGGCATATTAAACAAACCTTCACAGATGGAATTTAAAGAAGGGTATGCTACAGACAGGGCATATTAAACAAACCTTCACAGATGGAATTTAAAGAAGGGTATGCTACAGACAGGGCATATTAAACAAACCTGAACAGATGGAATTTAAAGAAGGGTTTCCTAACACTTTCTTGGAAAAATTAAACACTTCTTGATATTGTCCGTCTCTATTTAGTGCAGAAATGAAGAATGTAAAACGGACACGGACACGGACACGGACACGGACACGATAATTTGCCTACTATCGTACCTACTAGAACACAATATCTTTGCGTCTTGGTAATTTTATTTTAAAGTTTAACACTTATCAGGATAAAGAGAGGGTTAAAACGTTTAAATTCACCTTTTATAATATACTTAACACTTTAAACGGCGACAGACAGTTGATTGTTATGTGATAAAGGAGTCATGGAGAACAGAACAGTTGAGGGGTTAACAAGTTTGTGGGGTAAACAATAATTTTTACTAGATATTACAACATATCGTTATTTCCTCTAAACCTACTAGAAGATTACAAAATTTGCTACTTCATATGGAAAACGTCTTATTCTGCAATTTCTGTGGTTCTGAAAGTTGTAATATGAATCTGAATAGAGCCCTCCCTCATATTCCTGTTTCTCATCGTATTAAAGTTTAATCTTAACTTCTGTCTTAGCAACATTCTGAACTAATCCCCACCATACAACCATCAATAACAAAAATTGCACGAAATATTGAGTATAACTGATAGTATATCATATTATTCAATTTCCTAGGATGGAAACTAATCAGACTGATGAAACTTGTAATGGATAAATAATACCTATCGAATAAAATCAGTACTAAAACTGCTAGTGATATACTTGTTAATAAAACAAGTGAAACTTTTACTAGTGGTAAATACTTATAATTCGAAACTATTATTTTTAACTGTTATTTTTACCTGTTTAAAGGTAGTTAACCTGTGAAATAAACCCAGTGTTTTTATAACCTACATTAGACCAAAGGTTGAATGAAATATTAAAAAATTCACATCAAATTTTCAAACCCAGCAATCGACCTTGAAGACCTAATATCAATAAAACTAAATACCTTCAATAATTTTACCCGTCAGTTGAATATATTTTATTTATTTAAGAGTTTTAACTATCAACCTATAGATTTGATATTTTCTATACCACCCTTCAAATAATACATTGAACATAATCTAGTGTTTATACAGACGTTATTTAACACCAGTTATCAAAAAATATACAAGAAATATAAAAATTATACGTCTGTATTTGTCAAGTAATATTTGAATTACGTTATGATGACGTCATTGTCAATACTGATATCGAACGTTGTGTATGAACATGGTTATGGTCGTCTGCACTTGTAAAATGTGGGATTGTGACCACCCGTGTATTTTCCAATTGTACCAATACAAGATTTGGACGGTTTTTACCCGTTTTACAAGATTTGGACGGTTTTTACCCGTTTTACAAGATTTGGACGGTTTTTACCCGTTTTACAAGCCTACTTCTAGTCACTTACACTACTAGATCAAAGTGGAACAGACTAGGGTTTATCTGGGTGTGTCTTCAATTTTGCACAATAGCTTCCATGATGTACCTGATATAAACCTCATTTGTGTGGTAAAAAATATCTAGGCGACTATATCCCTTCAAACCCTATCAGCTGATAAAGTGATCTGAAATTTAGCTCTGATACAGCAAATATTTCGACGGCTTCATCACTTTACGTTCTCTCAGCTGGTAAAAACTGTTATTAAGATATATTAGAAGAAATGTTTCGACGACTCTATCACTTTAAAGGAGTATTCAATTCTTATCAATAAAAAGGGTGGATTATTTCCACACCACCTAAAGACTAGGGCGTTTATTACTATTATGATAATATTTTCCTGGTTTTGGGCCAATTAAAAAACCAATTAATCACGTAATTAATTGTAATTAAGATAAACATTGACTGAATCTTGAATTATTGGAATAACTCTTTGTTTTTGAGTGGGTTAGGGTCAAATAAGAACAGTGTTGAAAAACGGCACAGTGTTTAAAGATTGTCGAGGAATCCAATACATAAACGAAAATCTTAAAAACAGTTATGATGTCACTCGTTGTGGAGCCAGGTTACTGGCGATTCAAAACATCTCTCGGATTCATCGCAGCTCGTATCGACAAATTGACCACCTACGGGCAACTGTGATTAACGCTATGGTCTGAGATTCTGATCGACTAACAGATTCAGTATTTGATAGGCAAGAGAATCCGAGCAACTTATGGCAATTGAAGGATACTGAGAGTTTTCAGTCTTCGGTGTGATCGGCGATTGATCGGCTTGCCCCAGTTTCTCTCTAATTCTAATTCTGATTCTGCATGTCGACTATAATCTCTACCCCCGTTCCATACCTTCAAAAATTTGTGTCATCTTCACATCCTGCAATAATTCCATTTTACAGACTATCTGAGGATGAAGGTCTTCATAGTAGTTGACCTACCCAATACCCGAGAACCACCTCCCCGGCCCCCTCTGTTGAAGGGTTTCAACCCCCTGCTTATAATACTTAAATTTTCAACCTATAGCTAAATACAATTCCCTATTATATATTTCAGAACAATATGTGAAGGATCTAGATCATTATACTGTATCAATTCCTAGCCAGGTAGACGAGAATGGAGGATTCCTCGGACACGAACTTCACGTGCATTCGATTCATAAACGAAGTGTCGAGAATTCTGGAGTTGGGGAACCTGGAGTGATTCATTATAAAATTCCCATTGGAAATGAAAATATTGTGATAAAAGTGCGAGAGAATGCTAGGCTGGTTTCTCCAGGAACTGTTGTGGAGCGCCGGAATAATAAATTCAAAAATGTGTCGGATTCTATATTCACTGAGGTCAAAGTTCAAGGATGCCATTATACAGGTCACGTGATTGGTCAGGAGTATTCCAAAGTGGCAATAGCAGCCTGTAATGGATTGGTAAGTATTGATTTTGTTTTCTGAAATTCTGGCACCGTCCAAGATATACTGACCCTTACTTCGTGTATTTGTACATTTAGGTACCATCTTCACAATGTCAAGCTATTCAGAGCTTCGTCTTATACCTTGACTGCAATAGCCACCTTTCTTGTTTCATGGAATGCAGCGATTTGATTGGATTGTACACTAGTGAATATAGCCAATCAGAGCCCTTAAAAGAAAGAACGTAACCAAATCGTTGCATTTATAAACTTCTGTGATACAAGAAAGATGACTATTGCAGTCAAGGTATTAGACGCTGTCCGTAATATTTTGAATTTGTGAAGATGAAGTTAGGTATATGGATATTGTTTAATTCAATGTGAAGTCCTTGAAAATAAGCGTTTGAACTTTGAACCAAGTTTTTGAGTACGCTCGTTGCTCTTTGAATGTTGTTTGAACTTTGAACCAAGTTTTTGAGTATGCTCGTTGCTCTTTGAATGTTGTTTGAACTTTGAACCAAGTTTTTGAGTATGCTCGTTGCTCTTTGAATGTTGTTTGAACTTTGAACCAAGTTTTTGAGTATGCTCGTTGCTCTTTGAATGTTGTTTGAACTTTGAACCAAGTTTTTGAGTACGCTCGTTGCTCTTTGAATGTTGTTTGAACTTTGAACCAAGTTTTTGAGTACGCTCGTTGCTCTTTGAATGTTGTTTGAACTTTGAACCAAGTTTTTGAGTACGCTCGTTGCTCTTTGAATGTTGTTTGAACTTTGAACCAAGTTTTTGAGTACGCTCGTTGCTCTTTGAATGTTTTTTGAACTTTGAACCAAGTTTTTGAGTACGCTCGTTGCTCTTTGAATGTTTTTTGAACTTTGAACCAAGTTTTTGAGTACGCTCGTTGCTCTTTGAATGTTGTTTGAACTTTGAACCAAGTTTTTGAGTACGCTCGTTGCTCTTTGAATGTTGTTTGAAGTTTGAACCAAGTTTTTGAGTATGCTCGTTGCTCTTTGAATGTTGTTTGAAGTTTGATTGAAGATGAAGTATGTGTTTGTAAAAGTATTAAAGACTGTAAAAGTTTGGGGTTTCAGATTGCAAAACAAAACACAAAATCTATATGATGCTTTCCTAAATATTACACAAACACAATTTTTTCTGAGCTTTTAAAATTGATTTATCATGCGTCGTCTGAAAAACTCACTCCAAAAACATCAGCTGTTAATGACGTCATAACAGAAGTAAGTCTGAAGTGGTGAAATATATTTTGGCGCCGTTTACATGTTTATTAAAGACGAGCAGACGTAAAAAGTCGATGCTAAGAATCGTGGGTAATTCATTTAAATTGTTTACTAATTGTCTTAGAGATGTCAGTGTGACCTGGTTTAATAACAGGATAGGTGATACCTGCTTGTATTTTACAATGAATGGGCGATTCCTGCAGATATTTGAAATTGTTTTGAGTTGCGTCAATCTTGTGCTATTAAAACTGGCGTTAGACAGAAAGAGTGTAGAATTGTTGATGTCAGCCATTTGACTATAAAGACATAAAATACTTTCGGTTTTACGTGACCAACTGATCGTTTCCCGCCAGTCAAAAGTTAATCCACTTGTCTGAAGGAATAATAGTATTAAAAGGCTGATAAAGGCGATAATCTTTTAATACTATAATACTGTTTACAAACAATATGATAAATACCAAAATAACATTCTGAACTTTGAGGACTGTCCCAGAGGATTTCCAGTTAACACACCTCAATACCAAATAAACAATAGGAAAAGTATTAGAATCGTTTGTGTTGGTTTTTCTAGTATATCGTAAAGAAGTATGACAAACGCTCGAAAGCGAAACGAAGTACAGAGAATGGATTAAAGTCTGTCGTTCTGTTTCTGTTGAGTACATAGCCCACCCCAATATTGTTCTTAGAGCAAGTCTACATTGTAGCCTACTTGTAATGCCTTGATACCAGTAGACTATATTATCTTTCTAAAAAACTGTTTTACTATTTTAGAAACATTTGTTCATTATTTTTGACCATATTAGTTGTTAAAATAACACAATTATCCAAATTCGCGGGTTTCTGCACTCGTCATGTATGAGCACGTGTTGACTTGACGTCATGTTGACGTTTGAAATGTCGTCTGCAACCTGGAAGGTCATTCGTCTGACTAAAGTATTAAGTCGAACTATTTCAAATTTTATCATGTACAGATACAGTATCAGTTGTTTTATTTGTTGTATATTTTTAGAAACTTTTCAATCCATCTTGAAAAAACGTTACTGGACGTGACTATTGAATCAGAACTTATTCATTCTTGGCCTTTTTCGTTGCAAATACAAATATAAAATGGCGTCCAAGATGGCGAATAACAAGTCATTATGAAAGGATGTGATGTTATCAATTGAGTCTACCTTTGATTTTTTAATTTTTTTTATTTTATCCTTTCGTTAAAAAATTTGTCTTTTATCTGACGTGTGTACCGGTGCATAATTTATCAATGAATGGATTCAATCAAGTTTTGAGTGGAGAATACCTGACTAACCTAACTTCTAGTTGAAACTTAAAGAGATTCAAATAAATTTTCTGGCCTTTGTACGTATATCTAAGACACTTTTAACATATAATCAGACTATTCTGACTTTATATCTAGGCCTAATACCTGCTGTTATAGAAAACAAATATGATATTTTTATCATGAAGTAAGGCTATGCGACAACTGTCATAAAACAAAATTATACCAAATTCTGTATTCCCTTTTTCTGGTCTCAAAGAGTTGTCTTTGTGGGCGTTCAGTTTTATATTTCTGTATTATTATATAATTTACAATCATTGTAAAGTCACTGTACTACAGACATATGTCACCGGCTGGTTTATCCTGATACTACGTCTTAGTTTGTCAGCTCGGCATCACGACAAACCCAGTAAAGTTCATTTGGTATTTATATTAGGTCAGTTTTGTTTATAAACGTCCAAGATCTTTCCTCTAGGAAACACAACGGTTTTAGTCTTTGAACTTTACTCTACTTTTCGTTTCCCCAAATATTGTGGTTCCTTGTTTTTGTTTTCATTTTTGGAATTTGTAACATATGTGTCAGTGGGTGATGAGGGAAAATGAAACCACTTACTGCCATAAGGTCAAACGACTCTTGACCTCAAAGATCTTGGTCTTATTTAGTATTTATTTAAGAAAAACCTCTGAACTAGAAATCAGAACTATTTGATGTATGTAAAAGAAATTATCGTGTAATGTTTCGAGCCCCTGGGGTCAACTGGACACCTGGTTTGAATTAGGTTGTGGTCATCTGAAAGTGTGGTCTGATTGTACATGATGAGTGTAAGGTTGGTATGATAAGGCGGTCTAATAGAAGTTTTTTTTTTTATCTCAATGGAAAAGTTTGTATTCATGGTCTCATTAGACAGGTTAATGTTAATGGTCTCACTATAGAGGTTTATATGAATGGTCTCATTAGACAGGTTAATGTTAATGGTCTCACTATAGAGGTTTATATGAATGGTCCCATTAGACAGGTTAATGTTAATGGTCTCACTATAGAGGTTTATGTGAATGGTCTCATTAGACAGGTTAATGATAATGGTCTCACTATAGAGGTTTATATGACTGGTCTCAGTAGACAGGTTAATGTTAATGGTCTCACTATACAGGTTTATATGAATGGTGTCAGTAGACAGGTTAACATCAATGGTCTCACTATAGAGGTTTATATGAATAGGCTCAGTAGACAGGTTAATAGATGGTCTCAATTGAGAAGTTTGTATGCATGGTCTCATTAGAAAGGTTGACGTTAATGGTCTCACTATAGAGGTTTATATGAAATGAATGGTCTCACTATAGAGGTTTATATGAAATGAATGGTCTCACTATAGAGGTTAATGTTAATGGTCTCACTATAGAGGTTTATATGAATGGTCTCAGTAGACAGGTTAATGTTAATGGTAAGGACTAATTGAGTAAATTGGTGTAATTAGTTTGTATATATAGAACAGGTAAAATTGAGATTACAGATAAAATACCTGAAACAATATTAGTTATGTTAATCTATGTGGACTCTCTCATAGTAAGATATATTTGACAGTCTGTTAGTAAACCAGGTTATCTTGTTGTCTTAATTAACCCTTTTATTTCAATATCTTACTCGTCCTGTCTAATAAACAATGGCGTATAGTTCGTCTGTAATATAATAAATATGTACCATCAAAAGTTGCGACTTAACAGTCGATTATTAGTGATACCTTTCTGTGTCTGTTTTTGGCTTTAGAAGTCCTGCGAGGCCAACCAATGAGCTGTGACGATACCACTTCGTGGTCAGTACAGTTATCGTCCTCATTTTCGGCATATCGTCAGGTCCGCCTCTATCAATAACCAATTTTGGACGTGTTGAAGAGACTATGATAGCGCAGTATGTCAGTAGTACAAGTGAACCTGATAAAAGACAGAAAGAGTTATGGCACCTGTCAGAAGATAAGAATGATAAGTAGGGATATAAATATTGATAAGAATGATCTTACTAGGTCTATATCTTACCTGATGTACCATAATACTCAATTCTTTTAATAAAGGTGGAACATCAGTTTATTGTGGTAGTTTGGTTTAGTCCCATTCTAACTACAGAAAACTGTCATTGTACCAACAATCTGAGAGCTAGTTAGACACGATAGTTTGGTATGTTCTAGTCTCATTCTAACTACAGAAAACTGTCATTGTACCAAACAATCTGAGAGCTAGTTAGACACGATAGTTTGGTATGATCTAGTCTCATTCTGACAACAGAAAACTGTCATTGTACCAAACAATCTGAGAGCTAGTTAGACACGATAGTTTGGTATGTTCTAGTCTCATTCTGACAACAGAAAACTGTCATTGTACCAAACAATCTACTAGCTAGTTAGACACGATAGTTTGATATGTTCTAGTCTCATTCTGACAACAGAAAACTGTCATTGTACCAAACAATCTGAGAGCTAGTTAGACACGATAGTTTGGTATGTTCTAGTCTCATTCTAACTACAGAAAACTGTCATTGTACCAAACAATCTGAGAGCTAGTTAGACACGATAGTTTGGTATGTTCTAGTCTCATTCTAACTACAGAAAACTGTCATTGTATCAAACAATCTACTAGCTAGTTAGACACGATAGTTTGGGAAGTTCTAGTCTCATTCTAACTACAGAAAACTGTCATTGTACCAAACAATCTACTAGCTAGTTAGACACGATAGTTTGGAAAGTTCTAGTCTCATTCTAACTACAGAAAACTGTCATTGTACCAAACAATCTACTAGCTAGTTAGACACGATAGTTTGGAAAGTTCTAGTCTCATTCTAACTACAGAAAACTGTCATTGTACCAAACAATCTACTAGCTAGTTAGACACGATAGTTTGGAAAGTTCTAGTCTCATTCTAACTACAGAAAACTGTCATTGTACCAAACAATCTACTAGCTAGTTAGACACGATAGTTTGGAAAGTTCTAGTCTCATTCTAACTACAGAAAACTGTCATTGTACCAAACAATCTACTAGCTAGTTAGACACGATAGTTTGGTATGTTCTAATCCCAATCTGACCACAGAAAACTGTCATTGTACCAAACAATCTGAGAGCTATAGTTAGACACGATAGTTTGATGTGTCCACAGAAAACAGTCATTGTACCAAGCAATTTGCTAGCTAGTAGGAAATGATATGCTCTAGTCCCATTCTGACTACAAAAAAATGTCTTTGTACCAAGCAATCTGTCCGCTTGTTAAACACGTTGGTTTGGTAGGCTCTGTTCTTTGTAAACGATGAATAATTCAGAAAGTTTTAATATAATTCTGTTAGAAAATCCAACTAGAGACAGATCTGACAAGTCGACTATAAAAACAATGACCTATTTAATTATAATATGATGTTAAATGACATGTTATTATTGACCTCAATATAAACTAGGACTAGCTTATTATAAAGCTTGAGAATTAGGACACAGGACACGTTTTGAACCATGTTTGAACTGATGGCAACTAGTGACAACTGATAGCAACTAGTGATAACTGATAGCAACTGATAGCAACTAGTGACAACTGATGGCAACTGTTGGTAACTAGTGGCAACTGATGGCAACTGTCAGAATCTGGAAATCGCTGGATTAACATAACCTGAGCGCACCTACATCGACAGGAGGAAAATAAAATATCAGTTGGAGTTAATTTGCTTGTGTTCTTTCACAAATTGAATCTGATAGTCGACAAAAGATATCTGAATGAGTTGTCAAGATTTCAGAACCATAACTTTGGAGTTTTAAAGATCATTGTAAGAGAAATTAGTCTGGATTTATACCATCTATTAAAAAAGAAAATGTTCAAAGTATCAACGATACTCGAGTTTTTAGAAAGTTCAAAACGAAGCGAAGTCAATGAGAGTTTTTATTCTGTGAAGTACTCGGTGACTAATGTTAAAATAATATAACACTGGGGTGTTAATCTTTAACACAGGGTAACACTGAGGTTTTAATCTGAACTCCGAATAACGTTAATCCTAGACCTTAACACTCTGACATTTGGAGATAATCTTAAAATAACTTTAGATGATTCTTTTCCATTAACAGAGCTGTTCTCTTTCTATTTGAAGACTCAATGAGTTTTATTTTTGAGAAATGGCTGTGATTTCAATTAACAATGTATTACACTGGTTTAATTGTTCAAGTTCTATATACCTTTATACTTCTTTATTTTAAACATCTGGTACAAATCTTGAGATACTAGTGTTCTCTAGGATGCCTGTGATCACTGTGGTTACTTCGCTGTCAGTATATCAGAAATGGTTACTTCGCTGTCAGTATATCAGAAATGGTTACTTCGCTGTCAGTATATCAGAAATAGTTACTTCGTTGTCAGTATATCAGAAATGGTTACTTCGCTGTCAGTATATCAGAAATGGTTACTTCGCTGTCAGTATATCAGAAATGGTTACTTCGCTGTCAGTATATCAGAAATGGTTACTTCGCTGTCAGTATATCAGAAATGGTTACTTCGCTGTCAGTATATCAGAAATGGTTACTTCGCTGTCAGTATATCAGAAATGGTTACTTCGCTGTCAGTATATCAGAAATGGTTACTTCGCTGTCAGTATATCAGAAATGGTTACTTCGTTGTCAGTATATCAGAAAGGCTGTGTTGATTCCTCTAAAGGTGTAAACTGAAAAATAAACTGAGAAAATAGAAAGCCAACACCATTGTCCTGGTAAAATAGTCCTCATGGGCAATTCATGACGTAAAACTTCAATTCGCAATAATTCTATTCAGCTGACAGGGCGAAACGAAACGCTACTTAGATTCTCACGATTGTAACTTGATGGTGGTCTGGTTAAATACAGGATAATAAAATATCAACTGTAATTGTGTAATTTGTCACAACAATTCAGTATTAAATTATACTTTGAATGAATGAAAATTTCGCCCACGGCCTTCAATTATTTAATGTTTTCATCAGAAAAGCATGTCTATTTACTCAGTTTAAATTTCTAGAAGAATGTTATTAAAACTTCATCTAGGGGTAAAGATTATGTACACTTTTACATAACATTGACACTCAAAATCCCATTCTTTTGTATGAAACTAAATTGTTGAACATTTTGAGAGAGATGTATTAAGAGTCTGTAATTGTCGCCTACCGATAAAATTAAATTAATGTTCAATTCAGAGAGAAAATTATAGGGTATGATTTGTACTTTTATTTTTAAAGGAGCCAACCCATGTAAATGAAGTTGAGTTTAACGTCCTACAATTCTGCACCTGATTGAGGAACTCTATGCAGTGTACAATGAGGGATATTTTGCTAGGCATCAGCACTGTCTGTGAACAGTCTGTAGCACACAGGGTCTCGGTTTAATGTCCCAATCGAACGACTAGACGCTTTTTCCAAGTCAGACCTTTCGGCCTGTATCACCGACAGGGGGAAACCACTTTAAAATAATTTGTATATTATGTGGGTGTCAAACGGGAAATATGTTGTAATCCGTTTGCCAGTGAATAATTCAAAATATACCCTTTAAATAGGTACTGTCTCTTTAAAACATTTCAATCTATTTCAATTACCATAAAATGAAATGGAGAAATAGATGTGAATAGTTGGTTTAGGTACATTGATTCATATAAAATAAAACAAGACATGTGTCCTTTGTTTAAAACCAATTTTCGTTGCATTTCCTTCGCCTGCGGGGGTTAGATTTAATTCTTCAACTTGATTATGTATAAGATCTTGTATTTAAAGGGATTGTAAAGAGATTTTCTAAAAGTTGTATGTGAATTTGGGACACTGATATCTTCTATTTGCACCATTCAAATTTTCAATCAGATGTCTGTGGTTCCTGCAATTCCACTAAAACTAAGTGATTGATGACGTCACTATCACAAACATCGCTCTTGATATTTAACGACCTTTGCGATGGTGACATCATAGTTAATGTGGAATTGCAGGAACCACAGACATCTGATTGAAGATTGAAATGGTGTAAATTGATGCTATCAGTGTCTCTGATACACATACAACTTTTTTAAAATCTCTTTACAATCCCTTTAAATATTTTACAATCCCTTTAACCAGGTTTATTTAGTTTTTACGTGATTCATTATCTATATATATGTTATTTTCTTAAATCTAGAAATTCTCAGCGGTTTTCGTTTGTTGATCAAAAAAAGAACATTTTTATATGTACGACTAAATTATATTATGGTAAATCTTTCAAGGATAAAATCTGTCAAATTAAGTTATAATTCAACCAGTTTTCAGTCGCTGTCCTTTTTGATATATTGTTCAAGGTTGTTTACTTATTTTACTTCTGCTACGACTGGGCAACAACGGAAAAACGTTGGAGAATATGCCGATTGACTAAAGAAAGTTTCCAATCAATCCAGCTTCTAGTTCTAATTAGTTATTGGAAAAGACTTATTATTCTAGTCTATTCAATTCTGTTGTAATTTTCTATTGGCTAGGGTTCAATATGAGATAAAATGACGGACTTACGTTTTGTTATTCTAACGATAAAAGAGCGAACAGAGTAGAACAAAAAGGATCATATCCAGTCCACCTCATCGTGCCTAGTTTCTTCTACTTTCTAGGGTGTAATATCCATCATCCACAACACTCTACACCAGACCTCGTTACTCATAAAACTCGTTTAATCCCAACTCAATACACTGTAATACACCTCAATACACTGTAATACACCTCAATACACTGTAATACACCTCAATACACTGTAATACACTGTAATACACCTCAATACACTGTAATACACTGTAATACAACTCAATACACTGTAATACACCTCAATACACTGTAATACACTGTAATACACCGACTCCCTGGCTCAGATGCAGGTGTAGAATTACAAACATAGCATGAGTTTAATACGAGGTTAAAGACAAGAATCGTGTGTACAGGTGTTAAAACTGTTTATTACAGGTGTATCAGGTGTATTGGTATTATCTATATATATTATACAGGTGTATCAGGTGTATTGGTATTATCTATATATATATTATACAGGTGTATCAGGTGTATTGGTATTATCTATATATATATTATACAGGTGTATCAGGTGTATTGGTATTATCTATATATATATTATACAGGTGTATCAGGTGTATTGGTATTATCTATATATATATTATACAGGTGTATCAGGTGTATTGGTATTATCTATATATATATTATACAGGTGTATCAGGTGTATTGGTATTATCTATATATATATTATACAGGTGTATCAGGTGTATTGGTATTATCTATATATATATTATACAGGTGTACAGGTGCTGGGTGTGGTTCTAATGCTAAATATAGCACTTATAAATTTCGACATTAAGTTGAAAACAAATTAGAATATTTAGGAATTGCTATGCTTGGTTATAGTAGACCTACCAATATGGAAGTTTAAGTATCGCTATGATTGGTTATAGTAGACCTACCAATATGGAAGTTTAAGTATCGCTATGATTGGTTATAGTAGACCTACCAATATGAAAGTTTAAGTATCGCTATGCTTGGTTATAGTAGACCTACCAATATGGAAGTTTAAGTATCGCTATGCTTGGTTATAGTAGAATGTTTAAGTATCGCTATGCTTGGTTATAGTAGACCTACCAATATGAAAGTTTAAGTATTGCTATGCTTGGTTATAGTAGACCTACCAATATGAAAGTTTAAGTATCGCTATGCTTGGTTATAGTAGACCTACCAATATGGAAGTTTAAGTATCGTTATGCTTGGTTATAGTAGACCTACCAATATGAAAGTTTAAGTATCGCTATGCTTGGTTATAGTAGACCTACCAATATGGAAGTATCGCTATGCTTGGTTATAGTAGACCTACCAATATGGAAGTTTAAGTATCATTATGCTTGGTTATAGTAGACCTACCAATATGAAAGATTAAGTATCGCTATGCTTGGTTATAGTAGACCTACCAATATGGAAGTTTAAGTATCGCTATGCTTGGTTATAGTAGACCTACCAATATGAAAGTTTAAGTATCGTTATGCTTGGTTATAGTAGACCTACCAATATGAAAGTTTAAGTATCGCTATGATTGGTTATAGTAGACCTACCAATATGAAAGTTTAAGTATCGTTATGCTTGGTTATAGTAGACCTACCAATATGAATGTTTAAGTATCGCTATGCTTGGTTATAGTAGACCTACCAATATGAAAGTTTAAGTATCGCTATGATTGGTTATAGTAGACCTACCAATATGAAAGTTTAAGTATCGCTATGCTTGGTTATAGTAGACCTACCAATATGGAAGTTTAAGTATCGCTATGCTTGGTTATAGTAGACCTACCAATATGAAAGTTTAAGTATCGCCATGCTTGGTTATATTAGACCTACCAATATGAAAGTTTAAGTATCGCTATGCTTGGTTATATTAGACCTACCAATATGGAAGTTTAAGTATCGCTATGCTTGGTTATATTAGACCTACCAATATGAAAGTTTAAGTATCGCTATGCTTGGCTTTTCGGTCTAAATGTTTAAAAATTAAGTTGAAAATAAATTGGAAAAATTATGAATTGCAATGCTTTCATTTACGATAACAAATAAAAAATTTGAATTAAATCTGATGCCATTTCATAACACAAATTTATCCCATGCATTACCTTAGTCTTATTCTTAAAGAGTAAAATTTTTATAAGTAAAAAGCAGGAAATGTTTATTATGTTTATTACAAGTTATAAGATAAACACAACACGTGAAATATATGATTATTATATACAAATACACATCATGTATAATACGGTTGGTTTGATAGGTTCTTATTGCCATTGCCCTCTTACTCTTAAAGAGTACGGTGAGATCCTAAGTACTGATCGGAAGAAACATCTCATGCTGGGCTCAGATCCACCGAATCTGAAAGTAACTGAGAATCTAAACAATCACCTGTACACTCACGACTGAATTACAGCTGACAGAAGTTGCTAATGATTCATATTCGTGAATGTATTTTGATCTTGAAACCTGTTAATAAGGTAAATCTGAACAAATTCCATGAAGCTGATTCTGCTGCAGACCATTAACAGAACGGATACAGAATCGACTTCAGTCGTTCCCACAGTCGTCGGTCAATAATATTCGCTTACATCTTATCCTGTACGAGAATCATACCTATCATTCTATTTGTTGCGATTAATTTGTTGTATGCAGAATTTAGGACGTTATCTTCGTCATTACTACTCACTACTCGTCCAGTATCCTGTCTGGTCAATCATACCAACCGTTCTGTTTGTTATGATGACTTGATCCTGTACCAGATGATATTATCCACCTTCAGATTATACACATGACCTTTGACCTTTCTAAATGTCAAATATTAATAAAGGTCAAGGAGATAATATGTCTTGACATATATTTTATAGATTCTAGGAATCGATGTAACATCCTTTCTTTATCTCTAGAGTCAGATGAAACAACCCACTTCATTTCAATTGAAGATAACAAATTCAGTGATGTGTTTGAGCGATTGTAAATATGGTCCTATACTCACTGAGTGAACATCAAACAGAAGGGGTCGTAGTGGCGGTCCTATGTTTCCTCTCTGTCAGTGATACGATATGGCCCTATACTCACTGAGTGAACATCAAACAGAAGGGGTCGTATTGGCGGTCCTAGGTTTCCTCTCTGTCAGTGATACGATATGGCCCTATACTCACTGAGTGAACATCAAACAGAAGGGGTCGTAGTAGCGGTCCTAGGTTTCCTCTCTGTCAGTGATACAATATGGCCCTATACTCACTGAGTGAACATCAAACAGAAGGGGTCGTAGTAGCGGTCCTAGGTTTACTCTCTGTCAGTGATACAATATGGCCCTATACTCACTGAGTGAACATCAAACAGAAGGGGTCGTAGTGGCGGTCCAAGGTTTCCTCTCTGTCAGTGATACAATTTACTATTGAGAAAAGCGTCTGGCGAAACGTATGCTTTCTGACAGGATCTAAAAAAGATTTTTCAAAGAAAACTGAAAACAATTAATCCTACCAATCCAACTGAAATACATCTCAACAGATTCTCATATACCCTTTCGACCACAGTGAGTCCAGAAATTAATTAAAAATTAATTCCAAGCCCTGCATTTTCATCAACCCAAAGACAATCTAAGACTCTCAGTAGTATTTTGTAGCTGGTATTTCAATTGATACAGAAATGATTGACAAAATTCGATTCTGTAAACAATGTGGTTGATGAAGAGATTGACTTATTTCTCTAGTCTGTAAACAATCAGATATAAAGATGTTGATGTATTTAAAAGTAAAAAATTCCCCCGGAGAGAAGATGTCGGCCTGTTAGAGTTATTAAAACTAAATTTTACATGTTTGTGAATGTAAAGGTAATCACACTTGCTTCTTCGAGAATAAATCTTGGCACCATTTCTGTGAAATCTTCAGGCAAATTGGAATAATTTCAATTTGCGCGGGTATACGAGGGAACATCCTCTGTTTTGAGAATTTCTGAATAAATAAAACTCATTATCATGACTTCGAGTACAACGCCCTTGAAAATTAGAAAGATAAAACTTAGGTAACAACATCGTAAAGGGACAGGTGCGTCATTTTGGGGAGTTGATTTCAGTCTTGAATATATGTAAATAGTCTTCAGAAGTACGAAAATCGCAGAATTCTTTTAAAAATACTACAAACTAGTAATTTTACTCACTATTTCTATATATGTCCTTTCTATATATCACAGAGTATCTTTAATTGACGAGTCGTCATTTTAACATTCAATCGTGGATAATTCTGGACACACATGGATTTGAAGGCTCAAATTTCGACAGTGAGCTGTGAACACTATTACTGATTAGCTCAGCTAAAAAATTCCGGTTTCTGAGGCTAAAGTATTATTGGTCAAAAATGGCGCAACAGTCTCTTTAAAGTTAAAGGTATTAAAGTAATTAGAAAGTTCGCCCGGTATGTTCTGACGTTTGGAATCCTCGTTTCAACTGCTACAGAACGATTTGTTATAAGGACGATGTATTGGATGCTTCCTCATAGGTCCGCGCTGTATACACAACTGCTTTTGTTCTGACACTTTCCTTTTTCAACTCTTTATCTTTACATAGAAACAATTCTAGTTTGTGTCTTGAAATGAAATCAATTTTGATCTGTTTCTCTCTGTCATTGATGCAAGTGGAGCGAGAGGACTGACATAGAAAAGCATCCAGTTTTACGAAGGTCTTGCGTGTTTAAATGTTTCGTTTGTCAAAGATTCCGAGGTAATTTCAAGTAGCAGGAATAAACTGAATTATTTTTTCTGTTTATACATGACATTTCCTGTCTTCGGTAACGAAGAACCAGTTGATTCTAATGGACAACTCGACCTATATGTAGGTAAACTAGGTGAGAATAGGTTTATCTATATAACAGTATATAAATAAGACTAAGTAAGATTATATATTTATTATATGACAAGTTAGACTAATTAGTATGACCTGTAGTTAGAGAAACTGACACGATAACTTTATTTATTTATTAATATACTTTCTTCTGTGTCAGTTACTCAAACTATATAACATTGTGTTGGTCTGTAAATAGGGCAAGAGCAGGGAGGGGGTCGATCGGGAGCTGGTTGTTTTCTGTGTCTCCATGAGAAATATTTTGCGCCCTCTCCCTTTGTAATATTTTGACCTTTGGCGTCAAAAGCGTCCTTCCAAAATCGTACTACAGGTGCAGGAGGATAGGAGCTAACTATTTTTATTAGCTATGGACCATTTTCACAATGTCAGCTATTACGTATTACATTGCGTATCCTTATAAGACGTAGTTCACACAGTGAAGTTGGCTGCGGTCCTGATACGGGGTGAGAAATTCTGTATCTAGTTAATGAATTAAAGTTTGAGATATATTAGGTATTAATGAACAATGTTAATAGTTGAACCTATAAGAGAATATAATACCGATAGTTTATACTATTATTTACACTGTCAATCTCTCAGTGAGAAAATAGACACTCCAGACCTACCACACTTACATTTCTTATATTTCTAATATAAATATATCGATAAACCAAAGTAATTACGCGTTTTACAGGGTAAGGTGGACTTTTAGGTCCTATTACTTCCTAGGTTGGCTTAAAACCAGTCGTACCGTACCGGAAATAAACTCGGTCAGGTCAGCCATAAAGCCAAGAATAAGGAGTGCTGGTTCCATGTTATCTCAAAATTTACCTGCAATCTACAGGTGTCTGCGTCTTCTGCACTTGGTTTATCATTTACTCGACCTAATTAACTAATTACATAAGTTTCTTAATTAACTTGGCATGATTAAAAACCATCTTTATTAATATTTACTTGATTAAACTTCATTCATATCTTAATTATATACTTTTAATTAACTGTGCTTTAAATTTGTAACATATTCTTGTCAAGTTATCAAGTCGATATGACTCACCTGTGTGTATTGTGCTACCTGTCGCTTGTCTTTAGGTTTCGAGGAAGGAGGGGGGGGGGGGGGGTTCTCCCTAATGTACAGGCCTAGAATAGAACAAATACTACATTTAGAAATGGGATTATAGTCACTATTAACCCCTAATACCTTGCTGTACCAGCTGAGAACAGCTTCTAAATCTTCCACGGAATGTTTTATTGAATTTTAACAGACTCAGTAAAGCAAATAAGGAGTACAGTGTATATATCCTTTAAGATTCGGGGCACAAGGACACAAAATATCTGTCTACAGTGAGCAAATCATCTTCAACACTATTTCATTTTTAAGAACTTTACTGAAGATTTCTGTACATGACTACTATGAAAGATACGATAGCTTCATCAAATTCACTTTATATATCATAAACCACCCTGATTCAGCTGAACACAGAAATACTTTTATCAATATTAATCACAGATATTCATCAATCATCTACAACATATTCAATATTTCTACCAGATTGTTTCTAGTCGACAGCTAGATGTCAGATGACAGGGGTTATCTTTCTGAAATGATTGAAAATCTGGAGATGATTACTTTGAAAAGACATATCTCGTTTTGTTTCAACTCGTAGGATTTTAGCATGTTGTCCTGCCTTCCACTTAGTGCATAGTCGCAGCCAAGCTAATTTCCGTTTTATTATCATGGAGATGGTATCCTGATAGCTGAATGTCATAAAGTCGCTTACCGATTGGGAGTTTCAGTATCTCTGAATATCAATAGAGACATTTCCGTTGTTTTTTTTTTCGACTATTATTAATGAGATAGCGGGTATAAATTCTGACATTTAATGACAAAGTTTATTATCTGAATATTATCGTTTTAAATATAATGTTAGATTGATAGGCGAGATATCAGATCAGATATAACTTACAGATATCTTGCAGTTGATATCACGTTAGTACGAATCCTAGTTTACAAACCGGGCACTTATCAAGAGGTTGTTATCCGAAACGAGGCGTTAAATATATCAACAGAAACTGAAACATGTTGTTACTCAGAGTTTCATGCTGTGAAATCTTCAGACAAGTGATCTTTTCAGTCGTTATCCCCGCTGAAATTTGACAAGTAGAACATATTATAGATATATATCATTTAAAAATAAACAAAAGGTTCGGACTACCCTGCCAACAAATCAAATGATTTTTTTATCAGTTTATAATTATCTCATTATAAAAAATAAGGTGCAGCAGAAATAATATAGATATACTTTAAATTGATCAATTTTCATATCATATTGTAGCTATTGTTATAACTCACTGGTAAAATTAAGGGCGTTCACATCATTATTAGGATAATTGGTGTGTATATCACTGGTAAAACAGGTCATGCTCGCCCTTGTGGGACACCTCTTAATACCTTGCGACTGAAATTTGTCTTCTCGATGGATTCTTTTGAATATTCCAAATATGGAGAAAAATAGAAACCATTGTTGAATTAATGAGTAAAACTTCGACTACGCAGGTTTTCCGGGATTTATTAAATTCACGGTACCCAGTGTTTATAAACCTACCATTGAGAATATTTGTGGAAATTGTTCAGGTCGATTCTGTATTTAACATGATGATATTTTATTATCTATGACACGATGTTCTGAAATTATTTTGACCTTTTAAATATTTTTGACACAGATTAGGTTGACCTTTGTTGATCGGCACTCCCACGGAACTTTTTATAATCTAGATGTTTAGGTTAGGTCATTATCCTTCCAAGCTAATCATCCCTCCTCGCTGTTCGCAATCATGTGATTTAGAAAGGTGAGCATGGTATACATTTGCCACAGTCCAAGTGGAGATTCATCAAAAAAGTCTTTGGACAAGGACTCATGAGCTTAATGCTTATATCTTGAAGAATAATCTCAGAGGAAATCTTTTCCACTCTTGAAATCATCAGCCTATTGATGGGTATTAAACTGAAACAGACGACTCGTCATAACCTTTGTAATAGTGGAGCTCAAACTTAATAGGTTTGAGAATGATCAAGCTTTAGCGTATAGCAAACACATGAATGTAAAAGTTATGTGTATTGGAACAGTCTTGTCGACCAGCAGAATCATCAGCCCATTTGCTGTATAATAAATATTCCAAAGAAAAAACAATGCTGTTGACTAGTGGGTGGGCATCTTCACAATGTCAAGATATTTTGTAAGAAGAAGTAGTTTGACATTGTGAAGATGGTATGTTAGTAATAGTTTGACATTGTGAAGATGGTATGTTAGTAATAGTTTGACATTGTGAAGATGGTATGTTAGTAATAGTTTGACATTGTATAGATGGTATGTTAGTAATAGTTTGACATTGTGAAGATAGTATGTTAGTAATAGTTTGACATTGTGAAGATAGTATGTTAGTAATAGTTTGACATTGTGAAGATGGTATGTTAGTAATAGTTTGACATTGTATAGATGGTATGTTAGTAATAGTTTGACATTGTGAAGATAGTATGTTAGTAATAGTTTGACATTGTGAAGATAGTATGTTAGTAATAGTTTGACATTGTGAAGATGGTATGTTAGTAATAGTTTGACATTGTATAGATGGTATGTTAGTAATAGTTTGACATTGTGAAGATGGTATGTTAGTAATAGTTTGACATTGTGAAGA
>NW_008707797.1:207082-272244 GCF_000327385.1 Lottia gigantea | reverse complement strand
GAGAAGATTAACTGAGAAAAGTTGGTAAAAGTTGAAAGTTGTTATCATGTTATTAGAAGTTTCTGTTTGTAACTGTTATCTGTGTAGGAGATAGCCTGTGGTCTGATTGATTCGGTCTACGTGACCCACGTCTCTTCTGTTGATTCTTGAATACCATCATTCTTACCTCGTCTTGGTGTTATAGGGTACAGCTAAATAGAAATGTAGTTTTACGCCAACTTTCGGTATCTTGAGCTAAAGAGAAGACAACGTGATTATCAAAATTACAACCAGAGCCTTGTAAGATGTCATGTCAATTTGAATTACTGAATGTTTCTACATCTTATTGTGCTGAAAAGAGAAGACAACTCCATGCAGTGCATAATGAGGAAAAAGAGTCTTTTCCTTTAGATTGTCTAATACCGAGAGACTGTCTAATGCCGAGAGACTGTCTAATACCGAGAGACTGTCTAATGTCGAGAGACTGTCTAATGCCGAGAGACTGTCTAATGCCGAGAGACTGTCTAATGCCGAGAGACTGTCTAATGCCGAGAGACTGTCTAATTCCGAGAGACTGTCTAATGCCGAGAGACTGTCTAATGCCGAGAGACTGTCTAATGCCGAGAGACTGTCTAATGCCGAGAGACTGTCTAATACCGAGAGACTGTCTAATGCCGAGAAATGGTAGATAGATCACGGGATGGGGTCGTATTGTATCTTCATTAGGGCGTGGCGTAAAAGTTGCTTCATACTGTGTATGTTTGGAAAAGATACTAGCTTACAATTACACCATACCAAATCTGTTTTAAAACTTAAAACACTGCGCGACATATGGTATAACCGTCAGTCTCTATACAGTGTGCTATGGGGGAAATAGATTTAGACTGACAACCTACAAAAACTAGACAACATATGATATAACTATCAGAATTACACGTTGGATTGTGATCTGTTAAACCCTAGACCTCACAGAGTGTTACAGTATACTCTACCAGATTGTCTAGTATATAGTACATCTTCACGATGTCAAACTATTAAGAACTGCGTCTAATACCTTGACTGTAAAGTCACCTTTCTTGAATCACGGAAGTATTGAAATGCAGCGATTTGATTGTTGTGTACGCTACAGAATACAGCCAGACAGAGCAACCTGCAGAATGACAATTGTCTGCGTTTGTAAGAAGGGTCTATGATTGGCTGTATTCGCCAGCGCACAATCCAATCAAATCGTTGCATTTACACCTCACCCAGACCTCACAGAGTGTTACAGTATACTCTACCAGATTGTCTAGTATATAGCACATCTTCACGATGTCAAACTATTAAGAACTGCGTCTAATACCTTGACTGTAAAGTCACCTTTCTTGAATCACGGAAGTATTGAAATGCAGCGATTTGATTGTTGTGTACGCTACAGAATACAGCCAGACAGAGCACCCTGCAGAATGACAATTGTCTGCGTTTGTAAGAAGGGTCTATGATTGGCTGTATTCGCCAGCGCACAATCCAATCAAATCGTTGCATTTACACCTTCGTGATACAAAAAGGTGGCTATTACAGGTATAAACGCTGTTCGTATTAGTTTGATATTGTGAAGATGGTGTTCTATATGGTATAGCTATTCTACCACCTGGTTAGAAAGTTTTATGGTCGACTACCTTGTATCTCAGATAACTAATCTCCATCAATTACTCTTCCTTATCTTCTACTGATAAACATTCGTACGGTCCACAAACCAACATGGGAAAGTCTTACAAACGTGTGAAGCAACAGATTTGGAACTGCACAACGCAGTGGAACTAATGACCAAAGGAAAACACTATGAGTAACTGATGACCCCGCTATCAAGCCCCAAAGTGGCTAACCTATTGTTAATTTCTAAACAGTTGAAACCGTTTACTACCCATTTAAACTCCTTATTTTGTCTCTTTTCAGACTGGTTTGTTGCATACAGAAACCGAGCAGTATTTTATAGAACCAGTTAAAGGCCACGACTGGAAGACCAACCCTCAACATCCACATATAGTTTATAAACGATCCGCTCTGCCAGAGCATTGGGATATACTCAGAGCTACAGAGAACATTGTTAATCAACATACTGAAGATCATGGTTCCTGTGGAGTCACAGGTAAGTGATAATATTTTTTTCATATATTACAGAAGTGTGATTAATTACATTACTGATGATTTTTATTGTCATTATAATTGTATATGGTGTATTACTCTTGACTTTTATTGGATACAACGTTTCAACAATTTACGTTTGTATACTTCGGCTGTTTTAGTAGGTGCTACAAAGATGTTAAAATTAACATGCTCAATAACCGCATGTCTGACATGGTGTACCTCTCCTGAGTATACAACTCAATGTTGTTGTACTTTAATATCTATATATCTTTATGGAATTTCTATTTTAAATGTTTTGTCTATCTGTGAATCGATTAGCATTGTGGAATAATAATTAGCACTTATCTTGTATTGATAAAAAAAGCTGGTGGTGAAGGCAGAGTCAAGATAAAATGATAAAACCATAAAGTTATTGGCAATGTAACACTATTAAACTACCAAACAAACATTTTTAACCTGTAAACTCCAGGGAAGGGGTACCTTGTTGAAATAGCTAGAAGCCAAAAAAATAGTTCAATCTACCTGGATATAGTACATATCATATTAACAAGCAACTACAAAACGCCTAACAGTTATAAACAAATTTACAAAAATTAAATGAAAAGAGAAGGCGATAACAGATCCCCTTGTCTCATGCCTTAGATGCTTTCATGGACACAAATCATAAAAAGGGCTCATTTATTGAAAATACCTTCAAAGCAACTATGTGATTTTAAGCTGACATTTTTCGAACATTAAATGATAGAGGAAGGAGATTAAAAACCCAACTCTTTATGCACTTTATATGAAAAGAGAAGGTTGTAAAAGGTATCCTTGTCCTACGCCGTGTAAACATCATTTTATTCCCGTCAGCTCCAGTCCTATTTTTGACGAGGTTTAAATGAAGACACAGGTTGCAGGCCATATGTTGATTTAATTTAATTCGTATGTTTAATTAAGTCAATTACTACAACTCTTCACACGTGTAGGGTGGGAATTCTTTCCTCGGTTTTTGAATGAAACAAATGGTTTAACTGCATGACACGGCAGGTGTAGGCTGCATGTCAAAACATTGATAACTCGTTAAACGCCGACTCCCAGGAGTGGGAGACTTTTAATTTTTACAGACTATGTCTCAAGATGTTTAAAGAAAAACCTCAGCTATTTATAATTGTCAAAGCTGAGATTGTCAAGATGTCATGATTGCACCCTTGTACACACACCAGAATTTCGCAAATTCGTCAGAGAAGTTTCAGACAGCCATTACATTGTATCAGAAAGCCCTGGTACCGATGAATGAGTCTCTGCAATCCGTCTACGATTCCGGGCAGTCTTAGCGACCTATTGCTCATTTTAAAACATTACATAGAAAGCATTGAAAGCATCAGCGGAATGTTATGAGAAAAACAAGTGCGCTGGCATCGGGAATGTGTCTCCGCAATTCGTCTACCGTTCCAGACAATTCTGAGGCGCTTCCAGCTGCTCACAGTTCAGACATATGTTGTTAGTACAGGATTGTAAATATTTTAAAACGCATTCCATTATCTATTAATGGGCCATAAAACTTGAATCTATTTTATAGAAAAACATTCGTTTTATCTCGCCTAGGTTCTGTTACGATTACATGCATTCTGTTACCATAGTCAGAATTCTACTTCACATTCCTTAAACGTGACAAGGTGGAAAACAGGGTTGGCATGTGGCAACAACTTATAAATTGTAATTTGATGATTGGAGTTTTATTTCTAACCTTGCTGACTATCGTCTCATCATACGACGACATGGTCGTTTATAACCACTGCGACAGAATAGCCTGTTTAGCTGCTACCGTCTCCGAAATAGAGCCCCTCCATCTACCATCATGCCCCTGGATTTCCAAAAAAGGTTTGGACTCAACAGACATACCCCAGACGTTTTTTTAAAACACAGATATAATCAGACATAGTTTTAAATATTAAAAATGTTCAAGTCATTATTCTATTTATAGACAGCCATTACCGCCATAAGTGATGATTATTGCCTTTATGGACAGCTATTAATGCCATGTCAAGTACTTTTCAAATAAATGTCTTACAAATTGTGAATAATTAATCTATTTATGAGATGGTGTTAATGCAAGTTCGTATCACAAGGGGAAACTAGAGGATAATCATAAAAACACATTATACGAAATCCAAATATGACACAAGCGTTATTCATACATAACTATCAAAGCAAACTAAACAATGTTTAGGCAGATAGCTGATCAATTTTGTATCTATCCAATCGGGATGGTCCATATAGATAACATCTTGTATTTATTTCATATTGATTTTACCGTACTTATAACTATTAACGCTGCATGATGGCTGATGCACGTGTAAATTGAATCCTAACCTCGTTTCAGTTCAGATTATTTTATACAATTTCAGATGCATCTAAAAGAGATTTTACACAAAGAGAAAAATGGGAAAAGCATCACCGACATCACAGTTATAAAAACGAAAGTAAAAATAAAAATCACAGACGTAAAAAGAGGTCAATATCAACTGAGAAGTACGTGGAAACTCTGGTCGTGGTGGATCCAGTCATGACCAATTATTATAAAAATGAAGATTTAGAGAATTATGTTTTAACTGTTATGAATATGGTAAGAAATCTTATAGAAATATTCTATCTCGATCTTATTGTCTTACGTGAAGGTTGTGAAGATTAATATAAGTCTGGGTTTAGTGTTGTGTAACAAATGAACTTGCATCAATAAAAGGTTTATTTGTATCAGCAACAGATGGACTCTTATATCGATCATAGACAAACTACCGAACTCTGCAATGTAAATTTACTTTAAAACAATAACTGCACTTGACAAGGGCCAGGCGTATACCATGTGCAATAAAGGACTCGTTGCTGCACAAATGTGTCCCATTTCCAAATATCAAGTATGCTTTAATATTAATACTTCACTCAGAGTCTTAGTTTTCCGAACTTTCAAACGAGATTATGCTATTCAGTTTATGAATTTGTCATCAAGATTGTTGTTTCATTATGCACGTGTATTCTATACTGTATGACCTAATTTCTAGGTGGCGACATTATTCCATGATGCCAGTATTGGTAATGCTGTAAATATAGTTATTGTAAGAATCATGATTCTCGAAGACGATCAGGTAAGCTCAGATTTAAATCTTGAATGAAGTCGTTAAGTAATGATAAAGGGTTGAATAAGCGTGACATTTCCGCCATCGTTGATTTGGAAAAGGTTACGTGTAATATCAGGTGCAAAGGGTTATTATCTGGCTGTATTGGAGGAAATATATCGAGCATATGGTTTAAAAGTTTAGGCATATGGTTTAAAAGTTTAGGCTGTAGACATTCAGCGAGAATATTTAATGGTTAACTGGTAGAGTTATGTCCCATTTGTAGATTGATTCAGATGCTCCTACTCTAATATTAATCCAAGCTAAAAAAATTATGATAGATATACAACACTCAAACTGTGTGTCACTAGCTAGACAGGGCATGTTCAATCTTGATACCACTCAGCACATCGCTTACAGTTTATAAGTAATATATTTTATTTATTTCAAGGACGCTCTAACCATTACTCACCATGCTGATAATTCATTGAGAAGTTTTTGTAAATGGCAGAAGTCGATCAACTTCCCGGATGAAGATCATCCCAACCATCATGATGTCGCTTTGTTGCTTACAAGGTAGGAAATCATTTCTATAATTGTGACTTTGGATCTGATAATATACGAACGAGAAGCTGTTGAAATGATTGTTATAATCTTATAAAAAATAACTGTCATGGAAAGATCAATACCAAAGTTGCCAAGTACCAGTCAACAGGCAATTTCGTCAGCATATAGTTGTCACAAAATCACGACACAATACGACTTCTTTCTTGTATAGATCCAAGTATTGATGTAAATCCGCGCTCTTTATGATTCCAGACATAATATCTGTTCTCGGATGAATGAACCATGTAGTACCCTGGGGCTGGCTCAAGTAGCAGGGTTATGTCAGTCACATAGATCCTGTAACATCAACGAAGATACAGGACTAGCTCTAGCTTTTACCATAGCTCACGAACTTGGACACAAGTAAGTAAAGTTATTAATATTCAAAATATCTTAGTCAGCTTTTTGGTCTTTCTTAATACAAGTTCATTAGGCCGTCATCCTTCGAGTTAAACAATAGGGCGCATCCTGTTATCAAACGGACCAGACTGGATTCATCGTCTACTTCCTCTGAAAAAATAGATAACCAGTCGTAAAATAGCTATTGACTGGTGCTTCATCCAAGCAAATAGAAGATGCTATGTCATCCGTCCCCTTATTACAGAACCCCTGCAACTTACGCCCTTGCATTATCGCTTTGAATATTTGAATGAGTTGTCCTTCTGAATCAACCCCCGGCTCTGGTGTTGCATACCCCTTGTCATATTCATCCAGTCTTACAGTATATGTTAAACCTGTATCTTTTTTAGTTTTGGTATGAAACATGATCTACAGAACAGTGAGTGTGAGTCTCCGGAACATGAACAGTACATCATGGCACCACATCTAGTAGCAGATAGTACTCCTTTAAAATGGTCCAACTGTAGTCGAGTTGCCATTACCAAGTTCTTAGAGTAAGTTATGATAATCCACACAAAATAGACTTGTAAGCAGGATGGACAGAATTGGGATTCCAGGGAGGTGACGATGTGGACTCACTGGACAGTCTACGACCCAGTCCAATAATCACGATCAGTTATTTAACCCAAATGACTCCAATTGTCAATTGATTTCAGACTAACAGCGCAATCATTGGATTATAATCGAGTTCAGCACTGCACTAAGAGAAACAAAGTACAACTCCTATGATTCATTATGATATTTACACGGATTAAGAATCATATTGTTATTTACAATGAAAGCCTTTATTTATTTCTCCAGTCGAGAATGGGGATACTGTCTGGATGACGAACCTTCATCCAATGAGTTCACCTACCCAGCTAAACCAGCAGGTATCATGTATGATGCTGACCATCAGTGTCGTCTGCTGTATAATGATGATGCTGCTCTCTGCGAGGGAATTGAGGTCATAGAAGTAAGTTAGAGTCCGTTATTGTTATTGTTATTGTTAGAGGTCAATGGCCGCTTTCACAAAATATTTTACGACCACTAGTGAATCCAAGTGAGAATGTTATCATAAACTTTAAAGTGCAATATTCCTAAGACCAAGTAAGCTCTCGTCCAAGACGGGCAAAGACCACGGGGACAAGATTGCGTAGGTGACCGTGATCTGGGCGATAAGACTTGTGATTTTTGTAAACTTGCTCCTTCTGTCTGTTTTCACGTTTATGACAGTTATTTCCATGGTTACAGTATTCAAGTTATTGCTATCATTCTCAAACGATTGCTCAAACCAAAATTGTGATCTACTGTTTTTCGTTCGTTACATTTTGAATTTAACATGCTGTTATCCGTCTTCTTTTTTTCTGGGGTTACATTAGACGTTTTGATTAACCGTTAACCCTACAATTTTGTTTTATCAATTACAGAATATTTGTAATACATTATGGTGTAGAGTTAACAATAAATGTTCCACCAAACTTCAGGCGGCTGCCGAGGGAACAATCTGTGGGGACAACAGGGTAAGACACAATTCATTTACTTATCTTAATTGTTCGGCAACATAATTCGCGTCACTCCTGTCAATGATACAACCATGAGAGGCTTTCTAGATTAACAGGACACAAAGTCGTCAAACAGAACATCGAAATGATGAAAATGGAAGCTGAAAGTGTATTGATACACTTAAAAAGTTTTTATTTCAATCAGAACTGTATAATTGATGACGCTCTATTTCAGTGGTGTTACGCTGGTAAATGTGTAGAGATTGGAGAGAGACCGGATGCTATTAATGGAGAATGGGGGGAGTGGGGCAGTTGGTCGGATTGCACTCGATCCTGTGGTGCAGGTATCACTTTAGCTGAAAGACATTGTGAAAACCCCCAGTAAGTTTTACTTTCATGATATTATTATATTCAAGTATCTGTTTGACTATATTAACCCGGGAAAGTGTCAGAATAGGAGATTGATAGCCAGGTATTCCCAGACCTAAATCTAGATTTGAAGAAATACACTAATCTGATTGGATGAAACTGTTCTGTTTGTTTCAGGCCGTCTAACGGAGGTAAATATTGTCTAGGAGAAAGAAAAAGATACAGAATCTGTAACAGTCAGGTAAGACCATCATATATTATTATCCTGAAAACTTTTTGGGAATGTAAAAGCAGTATACGAATCTCTTACCAACCTCAGATTTCTTTATTGGTAAAGGTTCTATGGTTGTAGCTCGGCTCAGGTCTACAATACAGAAATTGTCATTTTTCGTGGTCAACTGCGACCGATCCTTTGAAATACCGAGTCGAGCTTATAACGTTGTCTAATGTAGCTACATGTATTTATAAAGACATTTTTTTCTATTTACAGCCATGTCCAGAAATAAACCCCAACTTCCGACAACATCAGTGTTCAGAATTTAATAAAATACCGTATAAAAATGGTCTACATGAATGGATAACAGTACCAACACCGAGTAAGTTGAGCTCATTTCGGTGGTATTTTATACAGATTTTAAGCAAAAAGTCTTAGTAATGATTTTACAAGGATAACAACTTCAGGACCACAAGAATACTGTCTGACCAAAGAGCGCATTCATATTAATAGCTCCATGTAGGAAAATAGACCGTTTAACGTTTCTTCTATTTCGTTCTATATTTTTAGGTACCCCGTGTCAGCTCCACTGTAAACCCAGAGACAAGTTTTTCTCTGTCTTGTTAAAGGATACAGTAACAGATGGAACACCTTGTCTTCCTGGAACTAGGAATATGTGTATCAGTGGTCGATGTAGGGTAAGTACAATATTATTTGGAACCTGGATCATTCAAGATTGGTTAACAAGTTTCCCTCGGCAATATTGTGCTGTTTCTGCATTTGCATTTGCTCTGATGGTGAATCTCATTGTTTCTGTGTTTCTAGCATGTAGGATGTGACTGGGTAATAGATTCTAGTGCTGTGGAAGATATTTGTGGTGTTTGTTATGGTGATGGTTCAACCTGTAAAACAGTCAAACATCAGTTTAATTTCACTGAAAAACTCGGTAAGTACAGACACATTTATAATTTATCTACAAAAAAAGGATATATACAGAGAGGGCTATAACAACACCCACGGACAGGGATTCAATTTAGATTTATCAAAATACTGACATTCATTTCAGATTTCAGACTCTTTTTCCATTTTTCTCCCGAAATTTAGATTTTTCTGGCGTACTGAAGAAAGTGTCGTTTTCTTGTTTTGACTTTGATTTCAATATTTTCTATGAATCTCCAGGTTATGTAGAAGCAGCAGTTATACCTGCCGGAGCCAGAAACATCCGAGTAGAAGAGGTGGCTGAAGCTAATAATTTCCTAGCGTTAAAGAATGACGATGATGTGTATTACCTAAACGGTCATTGGTTTATTCAGTGGAGCGGGGATTACGAGGTAGCAGGTACTATAGTACATTATACTCGTACTGGAAACAGCAAGGAGAAATTCATGGCTCCAGGTCCTATTAAAGAACCTCTTCACGTGATGGTAAGTGACAGACAGGAACTCTTGAAATAGATTTCCGTAGAATTGAGAACTGTAATCTTTTAGTACATGTACTTCGAGAATATGTCGTATATATAATTATTAGGACAGGGTCAATGATCTATACCCATTTATAGCTGGGTTGACTGGAATAATGAGAAAGGTCATCCTCATCAGAACAGATAAGGCGTATGAGCAAAGACTGCAAATTAACTTACCAGAAGCGATGACTCAACAAGCTTGCTGTGTATTAATATAAATATCTGTATCAACAGCCTTCATTTGAATTCCAATTCACCCTTGATATTTACAGTTGCTGTTACAAACAGATAACCAAGGAATAGAGTTTGAGTATACTGTACCCAAAGAGAATGCTACAGACAACACTAAACCTGTATTTAATTGGCAGTATACAGCTCTCTCTCATTGTACAGTTTCTTGTGGTGGAGGTAAGTTTCTTCATTCTTTAGTTCTACCTATCGTCTCTTCAACACTCCGTACCGACCCATTGTTCTTTCAGCATGTCCAAAACATATTTATATCGTGTTTCACGTTGACAGGTTAACCTTTTATTAAGGACCAAAGTAATAAATTTTCATGATGTCACGTGATATTCAAACTGGCTACTATCACAAAATTTTAACGTCGAATGATTTTATAGTGCCTCAAATTGAAAATCAGAATTTGATTTATCACCAAAATCAATGAAGTTCATTAACCGATCAAATTACTTTTTATTGGCACACTTTTCAGAGAGTCCACATAGCTAATAATGTTTACGTGGTATTTGGGTTTGTCAACTCAGCATCCCTTTCAAAGAGTCCACATATCTAAATTATGTTTATTGGTATATAGCCTGGTCAACTGACCATCCCTTTCAGAGAGTCCACATAGCTAATAATGTTTATTTGATATATTTGTCCACCAGGAATGAAGAGATCACGAGTAGTATGTACAGAGATAGAAGCTGGAGTGGTTGATGATGAATATTGTAATGGAACCAAACCAGATGATAAATCACAGGCCTGTAATGAACACCTCTGTCCTCCCATGTAAGTTTAATATTTGTCTTGTTCTGTGGATCCGTTGTAACGTTTACATTTAAACACTAGGAAAGAACTGGCTCGGCCATACCACTTTCAAAATGTTTATCAATTTACTTAGTGAAAGAGTAGCCTGTTGCCTCCTGGAAAATTTTGTGTCTCACTGCTCGGCCCCCTCAATTAATGTTTCCTAGAACCTCCACTGGTTCCTGGTCAAATCTCATAGAATTGATCTTTCTCTGAGTATCCGTACCCATTTACAACTGGGTTGACTTGGTCGGAACTATGTCTTGTATTAGATCATGAAATTTTTACATTCCATAACCATGTTTATCCAACTATTACCTTTTGTTAAGGTGGTGGACTGGCCCCTGGCAGAGATGTTCAGTTACTTGTGGTCCAGGGGGCATGCATCGTCGAACTGTCATCTGTGTTCGGAGTGTCAAACCAGATGAACAGATAGCCTTGGAGGATGAGAAATGTCTTGGGCTGACCAAACCTACAGAAATAGAGCCTTGTCATCATAAAGAGTCTTGTCCCGGTTTTACTAAGTGGATCGCAGGTGAATGGTCCACGGTGAGTACTATTTCTTATTTCTAAATAAGCTGGTGAAGACCTTGGGTGCGGAAAAACAAAGATGGTTCCCAATACACATACAAACTGTGTAATGCCTATTAACAATCCCTTTGATAGTTTCATCTAATTGATTATTATTTATTCTCAGTGTAAAAATAATCCATGTATCAAGAAACATCGTAAAGTAGAATGTGACAGTCCAACTGTAGGTTGTGATATGATGAAGAAACCGATAGGAGAACTTCCCTGTAGTAATATCACTTGTGGACAATGGGTTACCACAGACTGGTCAAATGTAAGTATAAAATCAAAGTTCTAACAATCGATCCGCAAAACGAAATCCAATCCCGAAATCCAAAATAATAGTTTGGCAATACATTGGTAGCAGCTAATGAACCATTCGTTAGAAGTAAATCAATCGTAAGTCAGCAAGTATTTCATAATGAAATGTGGTATCAGGTATCTAGAAGAGAAAGAATATAAGATGTGAGCACCGCCAAAATATTGGTATATTTAACACGAGACATTCAATTTGAATAAAACACAGCCCATTCCAGGATCATTACTCGTTCTCGCCACCAAAAGTAATGTCATTATTCTTACAGTGCAGTGCACAATGTGGTAAAGGTACGAGAAGTCGAAGTGTAATTTGTGAAGGAAGTGACGTTTGTAATGTCGATATTAAACCTCTGACGGAGGAAGAATGTATTGAAGACCCGTGTCCAGGAACAACTCAATCCTCGGACGAGAACAGAGCAGACGAAGTCGACTTGACCATTCAGGATACTATCAATTCAAAGGGAGACAACAAAAACATAACGGTGGAGATGAAAAACGCTCTCAAAATCTTAAATGGTGAAGAGAAGCCGCTTGAGATGGGATCAGACACGGTTCAGATTGGGTTAGCGAGTGAAGAACTCGTACCGGAAGTGCCGAGTGTATCACCGGAAGTAGAGAAAGAGGAAGGTCACAAGCATCGTCACGATCATGGGAAGAAGCATCGACACAAATCAGATACCGTCGTCTCTCCTGACCTATTGGATCCTGAGAAGAATCCACCTGAAATCTTTGGGATAAAAGAAGGCGGAGATTACACTGAAGACTCCGAGGATGACACTGAGGATGAAGATGTAGTTGATCCTGAATTTAATAAATATTCTTGGAAAACTGGAAACTGGTTGGAGGTTAGAATTCTTTGATCATATCGTATCCTGAAGCACTATGTAGAAATTGTGTCCATCGCATGAAATCTTTGTTCTGTCCAGGGGAATGAGTCAATGGGATAGTAATTGTAAATTGATACAGTCGAGAGTATCATTTCGAATCTTCGCTATTTATGCCCTTCAGTGGTTCTTATCGATATAATCGTTTCCACTTTCTTAATGCCAACTGAGGAAGCTAGTTAAGAGTTCTTAGTGGATTATAGTTACTTGAGGTTTTTCCTCTAAAGATTTTATAACGATTCGTAAAATTCATCTATGTGGGTTTTGTGGTTTATAGATGTTTCACTGTAATTTATGTATGTATATATTTTAGTGTAGCAAACCATGTGGCTCGAGTACCAGAACTAGAAGTATTAGCTGTATAGAAACACTGTCTGGTGTATCAGTAGCCACACATCATTGTATGATGGTAGACAGACCGAGTGAGGAGGAACGATGTCATCTCGATCCTTGTTTAAATTGGCAGGTCACTGACTGGGGACAGGTACGTCAAAATTAATCATCTTGAACGATTCGTTGCTTCTTGTGTGAAAAATTGTCTGTAGCTTCAAGGGGTTATCTACCCTACCCAAAAAAACTTGACTTTAATGTTCTTGTGATGTTATTGGTCAATCACTAAAATAGATTTTAAAATTAGTTTTACCATCAAAACAGATTACTGTACTTCATAAAATTTGAATTTTATCTTAGTAAATGAATTAAGTTTATCTGTTTTGTAGTGTTCAGCCACATGTGGTTACGCGACCCGATCACGTCATGTCCGATGTCAGGCTAGAGAGAGATGTGACCCATCAGAGAAACCCAAGTTAGTGGAAGAATGTCAACTACAGGATTGTTTAGCCTGGGTTTCTGGAGATTGGAGTGCTGTAAGTTGTAGGAACTTAAAATGTTTTTGTATTTAAGATTTGAGGTTTTTTCTATGAGGGGACATAATATTTGCTTCATGGGTGTTTCTTAAGTAAGGCTATTCTGATATATTAATATAATGTGTTGTCAATTTTGTAAATGTATTGGCATTGGAATGACTATTTCAGTGCACTAAGTCATGTGATGGTGGAGCACAAGAACGATTGGTTAAATGTGTAAATCTGACGTCACAGCAGTCGTCAGGAGGATGTAATCGAGGCTATAAACCAGCAGAAGAGCAGACGTGTAATGAAGATAAATGTCCCACTCAAACTGGAGGTTAGTTTTTACTTTCAGATGATGTAATATTGAGATGAGCACTAGAGATTGAGAAATATGCCTAATCCAAGAGTCTTCTATTTACAATCAAACATTCTCTGTGTAGACTTTTCACTTGGGCTGAATTCTGTAATACTCGCATGTCATGTGATAAACAATATTTAACCTTCATTTCTAAAAGCAAGTTTATAGTACACTTGTCAGCAGCTTGAGATACGTTTCACTGACATATATTAGAAAAAGAATAACAACCCCTCCCGTCTCTCCCGTCTCTCCCGTCTCTCCTGTCTCTCCCGTCTCCCCTGTCTCTCCTGTCTCTCCTGTCTCCCCTGTCTCCCCTGTCTCTCCTGTCTCTCCCGTCTCTCCTGTCTCTCCTGTCTCTCCTGTCTCTCCCGCCTCTCCCGCCTCTCCCGTCTCTCCCGTCTCTCCTGTCTCTCCCGTCTCTCCCGTCTCCCCCGTCTCTCCTGTCTCTCCTGTCTCTCCCGTCTCTCCCGTCCCTCCTGTCTCTCCTGTCTCTCCTGTCTCTCCTGTCTCTCCTGACTCTCCCGTCTCTTCTGTCTCTCCTGTCTCTCCTGTCGGCCCAAGTTATGTCTACACCACCGTAACTTACTACAATTCTATATTTCAGCATTAACAGTTACGTGTGAGACTAAAGAAATGAGTTATCGTGTATGTAGAATGTTAAAGAGACTAAACCACTGTAGTAAACCGTATGTGTTAGCTAAATGTTGCCGGACATGTGGAAATCATCGACGGGACAAAACTAGACCTAGTCTCAGTACAAGGTAACCCAAGTTGGGTTTCTATGGAAATACAATTAAAATGTGATAATGTGCTCAATTTTAGTATTGAAAATAAACAAAATAAATTTCAGTTGAAATTTGAATTTGATGAGTGCTATTCAATTGGTCAATACGGAATAATTGAAGCGATTTCATTGGTTGATGTTGAATAAATGGAGATTTCTCATTGGTTAATGCTGAATCAGCAGAGCAATTCCCATTGACCATTGCTGAATACTAATAATTGAAGAAATTTGATTGGTCAGATTAGAAAAAACTATTTGATTTGATTGGATGGAATTCTGTGAATCATGTGCTAGACCTGTGATTGGTTTGCGTGAAATGGAATTGACCAATGAAAACGATTAATGGATTATTTGAATGTGACTTTATATTACAATATGTCCAGTGAAGTTTAGTCATAATATTTTATGTATTTCAATATATTTTGTTATTTAACTCTCTTGTGTAACCATCATGACCATCATTGCTTAAAGTTTCTATCATGGTTGGTCGGAGCTATAGAGAATTGTTCTGGACCTGATCGCAGGTTTCTGTGTTCAGATTGCGTACACAAGAAAGCCTCTCGAACTGTGTAATATTTTGTTTGCGCTTGACAATGTAATAGAATGATACTGGATCTTAGATATATACATTTTTTATGAGTTGATGTCAATTTGTATCAATATAAGAACCATTTTAAGATTATCTGTCCTTTTAGAAGCCGAACTTTATGTCCGTATAAAATAACCGTTAAAACTCGATTTACCACCAATAGTCCGAAGATGATAAGTGGCAAGAGAGCTGCCATTAGATTGTGTGGAAAAGGTCAATGTTATAAATTACAGTGTAAACAAGTTACTTGATACCGGTAAAATATTTTCAACTTGATCAAGTCAACTATTGATAATCGTCATGTTATTTGTGTATATTAAGTGATATTATGTATTAAAATATTGTAGAAAATCACTTAGTTATATTTGTTTAACATATTGGGAAGGTCTGGGTTGGGTTGATGGAGCAGGGATTTGTATATGATGAACCATATTGGCTGTTGAAAACACCCCCCTCTTCGGTCCAAAGTTTGAGACTTTGTGACTTAAAATCACAAGTTAACTGAACTGGTCGTGTAGAGAAGTTTTGTAAATCCAGGATATTTAACGTGGGTACTTGAGGCGGAGTTGATTTTAAATTCCTATGGAGGAAATATTGTGGACGATGTCGAAAAACAAGGCCCATTCTAAAACCGATGTTTTATTCGATGACTAACATTCTTACAAATACTACATCGATGAATGTGTAAGCGTGCAGCATGCGGTCTCTCTTTCGAATGTCCTTCACACTAGGAGGTACGATGGGAACTAAGGTGTGCTCGATATCTGTACTGAAACAACCTCGAGTGGTTGCGCTCGAATACTAATTCTATTTTACACAGGAAGGATATATTTTTATCTAATTTGTGTTGATCGGAAGCCATCAATTTGTGAACAACAAAATAAATGTTTGTCAAAAAGTTCATTGGAATTAATTTTCAATGGATGACTGTTGTTTAACCTTTTTGATTCGAATGAATATTCAGTTCGTCTATAAGTTTTATACTATAAGATGGGGTTACGTTGTCAAGCGTTAATTACTGTTATGGTTCTGGGGTCTTATTCACTAATTCATACCTCAGAAAAATCTCCATTTTGACAAAAATACAATAAGCTTACTTACTAGTAAAATTAAATTAAAAATGAAACTAGTTTTTTACTACAACTAAATTTACATTTTAATCAGCAATCAGCAATTACAAAAAATCTAGTTTCTTTTTTTATATTTTGGGCTGATTCAGCAAAATTATTTTCCGTCAGTGTTTTATGTAAGAAAAGTCAACAAGGTTAAAGGTCATTTGATAAATGACACTTGTGTTGATATTAGACTAGAATGACGTAAAAGATGCCAACCAATCCCGGTTTATGTTTTTGTCAAAAAGTGATGCTTGGCCTAAAAAAATACCCTTGCTTTGTGATTGGTTGGAATCCAGAACAAAGCATTCTGATTGGTCAAATATTTTGACTCATAAAGATAGAGAATCCGGTGTAGATCATATAAAGCAGACGAATTTTTTTTTAAAAATATCAGTACCTACTAAATATTCGACTTGCTGTAATCTGTTTTACTTTCTGTTACTTACTGTTTTATCATATCATAAGGTAAGAATCATTTTTTCAAATTTTAAAAACTTTATTTGGTACATTAAAATTCTAATCAAAATTATCTTTAAATTTAGATCAATAACAGCTATTTTTGTGGTCAGTCTGTTTTGGTTGTGTTTAATTCTAGTATCTAATATTATATATTTTAGATGAAACAAGCTGTAATGTTATTGGGATGTTTGGTTGTTTTGGCTGTGTTCGATTCTAGTATCTAATATTATATATTTTAGATGAAACAAGCTGTAATGTTATTGGGATGTCTGGTTGTTTTGGCTGTGTTCGATTCTAGTTCTAGTTGGTTGGTTAGAGGCGACACGAGAAAGTAAGTAAACATAACATTTTCAAAACATTTCCATGGACAGATGCCTGCTCTAAAAACTGTGGAAGGGATGCTCAGTTATAAAAAAAATAGTAAGTTATAATCACAGGCTGGTATTCAGTATTCTGTAAGAGAGAGAGCATGGAATATAATTGGTACTGAGACAACTTGCTACTTCCTGTGATGATACCAGATGACTTCCTGTGATGATACCAGATGACTTCCTGTGATTCGATCGTATTCTCTCAGCAGTAGACATCCCTACACGCTATCAAAGTAATAGCTTGCTTCATTGTGCCCCCTTTTTTTCATGGGTATGGTTTGACATTGTCATTTAAGACTGGGTTGTTTCGTCTATTTGTTTTTGAGAAGGTAGACGTCGTATTCAGTCCTTCAGTCAACGTTGAATTCCTTATTTTGTTTAAATTTTGCTCTGGTTTCAAACTATAAAATATAATTTGTAAATTTCAGTTGTTTCTGTCGAGCAGTAAGTAATGATAACTATGGTAACGCAATCCACGATTTTGGTTCCATACAGAGTTGTCATGGTGTTCCAACTTGCGCGTGTCGTAGAAGTCAGATGATCACGTGTGGTATAGAGTGTGAAAGGAGGGTAAAGGAATGGTGTAGAGTGAGACATTCAGGTCGAACAGTTCGGGCTCATTACACTGCTAGTAGCTGTAACAGTGGGTACGGACATTCTACGTATCAATGTTAAAAGACACAAGAGTTTTACAAGATGGTGACGGTTTAGTTTTCTCAGAAATATCAAACTATCAGCTATATGTTATCAGCACTGTAATTAAATCTTGTTTCAATGAAGACAAGAATTTTACAAGATGGTGGCGGTTCTTTGTTATCTTCGAGTTCAAATACCAACAGCTATTTTGTTATCGTGTCTTGCTAAATCTAGAAACAATGGTAACGGATTACATATCAACATTATAAAGATTCTGTTTTTGTCAGGATGATAGTTCATTGAGATTTGTCAGCTTTGTTATCAGCCTGTTGAATTAAATCTTATATTAGGAGACATATCTGTATCAATGTTACTATAGACAAGTTCTTAGTGATGGTTGTATGAAGTTACTATATTACTAGCTGTGTTGTTTGTTGTTGGGGTTTGGGCAATGAGATCAAAATATTATCAATGATGGGTAGTTGATATTACCCTTCCCAGCATTCCCTTATTGGGAATTATACTAACTTATACTTGAATTCCCCGATATCCTGGTCCAATTATTTATAGATATCTCTTTAATAAAACTTTATTTTGTTCTGTAATGTGTTTGTCATTTTAAAGAATATCATTAAAATCTTTAAATCAAATCTTGGATCAAGCGTGATTGATAGGTGAGTGACAGGCGAGTATAATACTCATACAATATGTTAGAATCATAGACATACTAAACTAGACATACTAAACTAGACATACTAAACTAGACATACTAAACTAGACATGTGAACTGCTATAGTAATTACCACTGTCCTTACAAATTCCCATCACCACACACTGTACAGCATGCCCATCTTTAGAGACACCCTCTGGAACAGGGTAGAATTTCATTTTAGTGTATCCGCGAGTAATTGATATATAAAAGATTGGCCGGGGGGCTGGGGGGGAGGGTGTGAGAAGGTTGAGAATAAAGGCAAAAATCCTACATTCTATGCAATTTGAAGGAGTATTCTTTCAAGATTATTACATTTTGGCAAAATGCATATATACAATATATTACATGTTATTCGAGGCCTTTGGAAAATGCCCCATTTGAGTCGCCATCTTCCACCAATGTTGAATGTTCTATATTTGGCCCATCAACTGATGCACGAGTAACACAATATAAAAACCATACCCTACACAAACAGTACAGAAAACATACATCATCACAAAACAAAATTCCACAAAAATGAGAAATATTCTAAGTGTAAATAGGTGATGAAGTCAAAAACCTTGTTAATATGGCGGCTGCGAGGCTACTTTTCTTTTCCCACACGAATTCAGGCACGTTTATAGAAATACATTTAACCACAATCATTTAAAAATATCATAAAATAATTAAAATATATATCTTGTATTAGCTGGGTGGACTTAATTAACCCTTGTGGTTTGAAAATTGCGTTACTCCTCTAATTTTTTGAGTGGAAATTTTCTCTGGCGCCCCTTTTTCTCACCAAATTATCGACCAGTTTTTCAGGGTACTAAGATATAAATTTGAGATTGAGGAATTGAAGTCAGTCTCTATGACAGTCGTCTGAGAATCATCATGTTGTTCAAGAGATGTTTATCTATATTACTGGTAGCTGTCTACTTCCGGTCCACCACCCTGGCGCTGTTGAGAGATCTAGATGGACTGGGACTAGGAGATATTGACCACATCCTTGATTTAGACCGAGGGTAAGTTCCTAATATCAATTCTAGTTTGTTGCAAATTACTTGGTAGATTTAAAATTTGTATATCATATCTAACTGCAGACAGGACTGTTTCGGTCTTCTGAACCTCGTCAGTGCAGTGGTGATACTGGAGTTGAGGTTTAGATATATCGCCGCCTCGGAGGATCCCACATATATTATATCAAAAATGAATACTATCACAGAATACAGCATACAGGACATTGTACGTCGTCTATTCGCACCTCATATTCCTATTTGTACACTGCATTGCCTATTTTCATTAGCAGAATTAAGGACATAAAACTTCATTTCATATCACATCATTCTATTTTTAGTTGTCGATGTCAAGCTATAGATAATAACGGAAGAAGTACTGTGTTACAAGATTTTGGACGAATTCAAGCCTGTGGGTTGGGGTTGTGTGGCTGTGACCGAGGGATTATTGGGTCTTGCCGACAGGTTTGTGAACGAATCGTAGAAGCCTGGGCTGCCAACACCTGTCCTGCAATTATTCGAGGTCTGGAAGTTAAAGCCTTATTTCGAGCAGACGATTGTGCTCATGGACTCGGTGATAATACTCATGACTGCCATGGTAGAGGGCGCCTCGATGAGGGCATTAGGGTAGAAATGGGACTTAGAGGGATGCATTTAGGAGGCGCCGGTCTTCTGGCACCGATAGGAAACCGCATAATCTTGAGAAACTAGTCGATCATGCTGCCGGCTTTTGTTTTGGGCACAAATTTCTCATTAGGACAGATAGACATTTAGACATTTCGTTGTCGTGATAAAACTATGACCAGCTTTCTACGAGATTATCATGATCTTTAAGAGTTGTTGTATAAAATGGTTAAATAAAACCCGAGTTTCTACATTATTGTTGTGTTTTTATAATATTGTATTAAATAAATATCTTCTTTCAATTGTTTTTTCCTTGTTTATTACGACTTTTCTTCTTGGGCTAAGGAAATGGTTCTTGTCCACAGAAGTATTGAAACTTGTGATGCCCTAATTGGTTTTGCGTCAATGGGCATGTCGTCCTTTGAGAGTGTTTTCTGAGTCGTTGTGCGCAGCGTTTGGTTGTAGAAAATCTATATTTAAGAGACCCTCTTTTTGTCAGGACGATGGTTCTTCGAGATGAATTTATCAGCTATGTTATCAGCCTGTCTAATTTAGTCTTGTATCAGTGGACACATCTCTAATGGGATTCGAACGACATTTAGAAGTTGAGAACACATATAACAGAAAACACAAGGGAGTATGTTAAGGTACAGCATATTTACGTACGTAACGTAACATAATGTACATAACGTTTCAACACAATTTACACGTGTCGTCATCAGATGATGTAAATTGTGTTGAAACGTTATGTGCTTTGTTATCATAGAAGTATGTTATACCATAATATATTCTCTTGTGTTTTCTGTTATACCTGTATTAATGTTACCATAGAAAAGCTGTTGATAATGGTTCTTTCTCTGACGTAACTGTGTTGCTACCTGTGTTGTTGGGGTCAGGATAATAAGATCGAAATACTCTGTTAGATTCAGTCATGTAGGTTTTCTGTTTAGAGGTGAGGCTACTCAAACAGAGTTAAATGGTTGTCTACATGAAAGCATATTAAGTCAATTGAGTTAGATTCAATCAGTGAAACAATAGAGATGTTTTTTTAATTGGATTAGTGATTCGTCGTACACTTTAATAATTAGTCACGTGATTAGTCTTGAGGTCGCCAACAGATTACTGTAGCAAAAAATCGTTGTAGTCTGAATATCAATATGTTACCTCCCTTAATAGAACTCTTCATAAAGGAGTTATAAAATGTATGTGCTTCAACATTTCGCATTGCCCAGCTTATGTAGTATCCGCGTCTCAATTAGTTCGATACTCTAGAGCATGTTCATTCTATGCTGATTTCTTAGCTAGATCGAAATATTAACAGCTAAGCTAATATTACAAGAGTATTTACCAAATCGTCTCAAAACATCACTTAAGAAATTTTACAGCCGCCATCATGAACCAATTGAAAAATAATAAATATCTTTTTCTACTATCATTTTTAAGTTTAACGACCAAGTTTAAAGTTGTCATCACAATAAAATCTCGAGTTACCACCAGATGATTGTATAATTTTACATTACACTAGTTGTTTGTTTTACCTCCCTATTTTATATGTACCGGTAGTATTAAGCAGTAATGACAGGTTAGGTATCAGACAGGGTATGCTTACTTTTCTGATCACTTGATGCCACTTTTCATCATTAAAAGCCTCCTCGTGGATTCGGTTGTTTGCGACATTTTTTCTTATCATGATAAAACAATTATTGTGATGAGTTCTCTCCCTTGACTATTGAAATTAGATAATGTATTTTCATCAGTTACGTCCCTTGAACTTTTAAAATTGGAAAACAAGACACTTTTTTCTTTCGGGTTGAAAAACAAGCAAACGTCTAACTTATTGAGCCAACGCGGCTCCAGCAATTTAAGGGTGATCGACTATTTGAATTCAGAATTGAGTAGGCTTATGTCGTGTCAAATGTTCCCCCATTTCGATTTCACAGTTAGAATTTACAATAAGTAGTCCAATTTAGTCAATATCTTTGACTTCAGAAGCTCAAAATAGCATGAACAAACAAAAATATAAATTATAGATTTATTTAGCATAATTACAAGAAAAACTCAAAAATATAAAACATCAAAACACGAGGTAAAAGCTATATAAAAATAAAATGTCTAATAAACAAAATACTACACCAATGTACACGTACTCGTCATGCCTTTCAAACATTTCTCACATACAATAATATACATATATATTTCATTCGTTCATATTTGAAGTGTGTATCTATGGTATTCTGTGTACACATAATTATGTTCGTAGTACCTGTACACGCAATACACAACACACAGTGTACGTAATGTTCATGTCCTTACAAAACAAGGTTGGGTAAGAAAGGAACGACAACTCCTGTTAGACCATTTCCATCACAAGCATTAGTACCATCTCCCAGTCCAGCAGCACACAGCGTTGATTGAAAAGCAGCTTTGACCTCGGTATCCCTGAGTGCCAGTGGGCATACATTATCCGCCCAAACCTCCACCACCCGTTCACAAACCCTTCGACAGGATCTCACTCCTATCTCGTTACAGCCACACAATGACAGGGCGCTACAGGCTTGGATTATACCAAAATCTCTCAGAACTACTGCAGCATTGTTTCTGTCAACTGCCATACATCGACAGCTGCAATAAAAATTATGATAATTTAGAAGACATAATGCAAGTTTTATAAAATGTTATCCAATCTGTACTTTTAACCTACCCATTTCCAATTGTCGAGGCTCTTTAACGTGCACAGTCTGTAGCACACATAGTCTCTGTTTATTGTCCTATCAGAACGATTTGAAGTTTTTTCCATGTCAAGCCGCCCGATCTGCATCACCAAGTAAACGAACAAGCGTCCAACACACTTAGTTCGTTATGTAGTACTAGACCACTAGTATGAGTAATGAGATATAGCGTAACTTCCGGTAGTTGAAGAATGTAATTCACCGCAACGTTTCAAAACAAGCCTGCGTTTACGGCAGAATTGTCGAGGCTGATTTTAGCCATTTCACATTGTTGGTAAGTGAAATGAATAATTGTTGAAGATGCGAATATACTAAGCGGCCATTATCGAAGTACTCCTATCTTACCTATTGTGTTTTCTTTGAAAGATCGACGAGATGAAGTGATACTAATTAAGACAGTGCAGGTGAAACAAACCCAATTTCCAACTTGGTGACTTTTAAACCAAGTTTTAGGAAAATAACTCGACTCGACTCGAAATAAACGACACAGAGATTTTAAATATATCAACTTACCCTGTTATACCTCCGAGTACCAGACCATCAAGAGCATCCAGTCCAACTCCTACCCCTCCCATACCGACTCCGACACCTCCTAAACCGACTCCGACCCCTCCCAAACCGACTCCGAGTCCTCCCAATCCGACACCTCCGATTCCAATACCACCCATACCTCCAAGTCCTACGACTAAACCATGGACCATCTGTAAAGCAACGCAGATTACCAACACACCGAATAGAACTGTAAGCTTCATGTTTATCGTTTCACTGTTTTCAGACTGAATGTAAAGTTGAATTCTGGTCTTTTATACATAATCTCGCGCTGAAAAACTTGGGAGTTACCACCCTTTTTATACGTCTGTCTCAAGAATGACGAAGTTATTTTGAAGGTTTCTTGCGCTTGCTTTGTGTCATCATGATCTAATTTGATTATTTTATTTAAAACAATGTAAAAGTCATAAATTCCACCCACCATTTTTATGTATTTTATCTCAACCAATCAAGAAAAAAGTTGCAAAAATGATGAAAATAGATGAAAATAGAATTTAAATTATTAAAACTTAACTATCTTATAATTTTTATTTTGTGGTAATGATGAAGATAAAGTATTTGGTAATCACACCCCTCCCCTATGAGGTAGTCTGTGGCTAATTGGTCATTTATTTAGTTCGTTATTTATATATTTTAATCATTGATGTCGACTATAAGATTCATATGATCATACTTTTGGTATTGCAAGTGGAGAGGTAGACTGTATTGTTGAGTGTGATAGGAATAAACAAAATCCTCAAACAGATAATAACTGAACCCTAACCCAATGCCAGAATATTGAGTATACTCTACAATGTATTATTGTATGATAGCTGCATTAATGAGGATTTATATCCGGAACACGTGTCAGAAACAGATTAGGTTGTCTAGACAAAGTGGAAAAACGATGCGTAACTTTTATAAATTTTATTAAAAAAACAACGATATAATTTTATTTACAAATAAATTAAACAACAATAAACACTTTATAAACTGAAGAATTACACAATTTATATTCAGACTATTTAAATGTGGTCCGTATTTTAATCTATATGACTATGGATTATTTCCCTTTTACGATTTAGAAAAAAAGAATGCAGAAAAGGTTTCTCGGGTGTTAACTTGAAATAGTCTAAACAGACAACATTTCAAACAGTTCTTTAAAAATAATCATGACTTAATTGTCAAAAAAATTGCCACCCTGAACGACAGGTTGCATCTGCATGGGGGCAAACATAACTGGTCTAGGGCAGGGGCATAAACATTGTCCCACCCCACAGTCTTTTGTCATGATCCCAAGATTATTGGTACAGGTTGGTGATTGGAATTGAGCTCTAACCTCTCGACCTTGAAACATCATTGGACAATCATTGAGCGCCCACGATGCGACTACTTGTTCGCACACATCTCTACACGTTTGCACATTTCCGTCTGCGACTAAGTTACAGTTACAGTCTCCCAATCCGGTGCACTGTTTGACAACTCCAAAATTCTTTAATACCATGGTCGCTATTTCTGCGTCAACGGCTTGACACGTACAGCTGAAATAAAACGTATGGAATATAGATGACTTATTGATATATTTCACCCATTCGAATCAGTGGTGACAGACTGACTTAATGGAGGGAGAACAAGGATCATATTCAAAACGCCGCAACTCTGGGGTTGTACAATACGTACGAGCCTCTAATGGAAAAAATGAATTTTGAAAAATAGAATTGATTTGAAACATTTCTACACATAATTGGGGCGAAAACTGAGAAAAAAATGAAATATTTAAGTTTGTTACAAATTAAAACTAGACCTTACTTCCATTCGTATTTTATTAGTTTCGTTTCGAATGTTTTTTTTTTAGCTATTAGCTTTGTACGTAACCATTACAGTCAGGTCTAACACTGTCCTTCTTGACTTCTCATTCTTGACCTCTGTTTTAACCAATCACGTGGCTGAAATTTCCAGCGATGGGATAATGTGACGCGAACAATAGATGCATTCCAAGGCGTATTTGACTAACTAGACTTGATAAGCTAGTCTAATATGCCTTGTAGTGGACCTATTGTTAACGAGACGTTAAAGAGTTAATTGAAAGTAAAGTAAATATACCTGCTTACCCTCCATTTACTAACTGTCCTTCTGTAAACTTCACCATTGATATTATCAAAACAAGGGCAGTAACTAAGTTTATGGTATTCATTGCTATTACTTGTTATCTCCCTTTGTGAACCGTTCAACTCAAACATAAATGATTTCTGATTGAACTAGCGTTATGTATGAATTTATATAGTCAAATTTAACAAAAAAGAACCCAGTAATCAATGGCATTTCCTGTGGTAGATTGCAAGGTTATTTAATTTTTTGAAACAAAGATCACCTCGTATGATGAAAGCTGACCGGCTAAATTTTGCTTTGTTAAGAAACGTAACCAATTTCAAATTTTGAAGAATTTTTCTTTAAAGGAAGATTATTCTATTTTAAGTGAATATTTAATGAAGAAATTTGCCCTTCACTTTGTTTTCATTCGGTTGAAAGTTGAAGAAAATGTCAGTGGTTCTTCAAACATTGACTTTGAAGATCTAAGACTCAATAGATAAATATATTGGAATGTTTTGCGTTTTGTGGTTTATTAAAACCTCGGCCGCGGGATTCGGTGATTAAAAACCGAAGGACAAAGAGACGAAAGTTTTACCACAAGAATGTGTACGTGTGTCTGTATAAGCCTATGTTTTTATTCTAATAGGTAAAATGCACGTATGATGTCAAGTCGAAATATCACATGAAATATTGGCTGCTATGATTGAATAGTGAGTAGTAACTTTGCAACCAGATGGTTCTGGTCAAATCTGATGGTTTTAACGTAGCCGGGTACTATTTTAGATAGAAGCTTCCAATCTTCGAACCAAAAATAAAAACTCAACCAAAACCTACATAAAAACACTTTTTTGTTGTCTGAGTCCTCGGGTGTAACTTATCTCCCCCTGCAGTCAGTAAAACAGAGTTCACAGATGATAAGGAGAGTGCCAACAAAATAAGTGACACCAGTGAAACCATTATGCCTATATCTATGCTATCATACTGTATTAAAATCGGAGTTGCTTACTCCGAGGTCCGCGCTGCTAAATAATCAAATCAAAGTAATCAAAATGTTTCTAAATTTCACGACACGACTTATCCTCGCTGATATTTTGATAATTTTTTTTGTACTATTCCTTCAATAAAATCCGTGTTTTAAAATGTATCTTAATTGATGAAGTGATTTCAGGTTTATTTTATTTTAAATATATACACCCCTAGGACTCCGGCCCTGTGTTACTTAAATTAGACAAAACGACAGTTTGTGGTTATAGATATTGATCACGTGGTCTAAGATTGTGCTCGTCTGTGGTTTGCAGTCGGACATTTTTCAGAATTTGGCTATCAGTTAGTGTTCGCAAGATCTGTTTTTCTCCAATTTAGGTCGACCCGTGTCGAGAGGGAGAGTTGAAAGGTTAACAGATCAACTTTGTTGTAAGGGTTCTGTTTTCCAAGTTATATTCCCTACATGTGACATTACTTTTCGTAATTCTTTTGAGAAATAGGTGTCAACTATTTATTTTGACTCCACCATGCATTATTCAAATAGGATGATATTGGGTTAGAGAGCGCTGGATAATCTTTGAGGTGGATATAGATTTCAGAGAGTCCACATAGCTATTGTGATATATATTTATAGATCAATTCTTGAGTTTGGGAAACTGTCAAATCTAGGCCTATATTGCATGATGTTAAAATATTGTAAAAAAAGGGAAATAACTGTTAATGGTGAAAGAAAAAAGTGACCTTAAGATCGAGACAACGTGATAGTGTTTGATTATCAATAAGAGTTTTTTTTCTTTTCGGCCGGAAATAATAGTTTTTTCAGCCACGTGTGACCCAGACGACAATATGTCAATGGTGATGTTTATTTTTTATGTCTATCAATATGAAATAATGTCAAAGTTAATGATATTATGAATATGTTGATTTTACTAATTAGTACAGAGATAAAAAACAAAAAAAAAAAAAAAAAACGAAAGAACGACAGATGCAACTATATTTTACAAGGTTAACAACTTAGGTTCACTGTTAAGGATCCTTTCTACCAGCTGGTCCTTGGTCAAACCTCTCTGCATTGATCTTTCCCGCATTATCCGTACCCATTTACCTCTGGGTCGACTGGAATTATAAGAGAAGATGACTTATTCAAGGTCGAGATCGGAACCCATGGTAGTTAAAATAGTAGATAGTAAGGCAGGAATCTTAAGAATGACTTTCTGTGAAAAACCAAAACGGATCAGTCCATTATATTTGGAGTTTAATAGGTAGTTATAAACACAATGTAAGTCTAGTTTATATTGGGTTATTACAACTCAATGTACCTAAAATCAAAATAGACTTCCTTAAGTGACATTTAGTAATTGAGGTATGATTATATGAACACAATTTTATGGATAACAATTACTTTAATAAATAACTTACATAAAACTTCATTCACTTCATTTCATTTCTTATATATGTTCTGAATCTGACTTGGAGGAGCCTTATTTAGCCGAAATCTATCGACTGTAACAGTTCTTTATGTTAAGAGTGTTTTGTTCACATCTAGTTTACCATTATGTATATATTATTCATGGTACCTTGCGCTCTCGGCAATACAAAAAACTATAATCGTCGAAGGTGAAATTTGAAGCATAAAATTGTAATTACATGTATTTATTTTCAGTCACGGTATTAAAGTAACAACCAGTTGAAGTTACATCTCACAGCCTTTCTCCATCTTCATTACCCGTCTTCATTAGCACACATGGTACAGAACAGTAGGACGTATAACTCCATCCATTACAATTCTATCTTTGAGCTTTCATCACCTAATTTAAACCTGAACTCTGGTAATTAGTGTTTTTGGCTGGACAAATAACTAGGTTAAAAATTCGGGCAACCTCAGGTATGCCCCCGCCCACCCCTATCCCTCGGACGTAAACCTGGCTACACCACTTGATATTAGGCTCGTAGCCAGACTTGATTGTTTTTAGGGCAAGTAATATACTTTCTAGTTTTAAAACTATAAGAACAGATTTTCATGGTATTTTTTTAATTTTGGGAATATTAAGGATAGTATTATTTTAGTATTTTATTAGTTTTTATTAATTATTCTATTTTAATTGTATATATTATGTTACTTGTGTTATCTGTGTTACTTGTGTTACCTGTGTTACTCGTGTTATCTATGTTACCTGTGTTACTTGTGTTATCTGTGTTACCTGTGTTACTTGTGTTACCTGTGTTATCTGTGTTACTTGTGTTACCTGTGTTACTTGTGTTATCTGTGTTATCTGTGTAACTTGTGTTATCTGTGTTACTTGTGTTATCCGTGTTACCTGTGTTACTTGTGTTATCTGTGTTACCTGTGGTATTCGTGTTACCTGTGTTACCTGTGTTACCTGTGTTACTTGTGTTACCTTTGTTACTTGTGTTATTTACTTGTGTTACCTGTGTTACTTGTGTTATCTGTATTACTTGTGTTACTTATGTTATCTGTGTTATCTGTGTTACCTGTGTTACCTGTGTTACCTGTGTTACTTGTATTATCTGTGTTACCTGTGTTACTTGTGTTGTTATTCTGTATACTTTCAGGTTTTGTTATGATATTAAATATCTATATATTAAAGTGAACCCTGGGTTTTGTGTTTTATACCCCGACCAGTCCCCTCGACACCCTAATGGTCAACGGAAAGTTGGTCCAGTACACATTATTATTGTTTTGATTGTGATACATAGTTTCCTACATTATCTAAGCGGCCTATAAAGGATACCTTGTGGTTTTCTACATTCAAGTTTTTTGTGGTTTCAGATACGCCATGTGTTTCTACGGCACAATGACCAGAAGCTTCTCAAGAACAATTTGTGAGGTGCTACTACCCCCATTTTTGGCGAATAACGTTGACGAATCTTCGCCACTGAAAAACCATGAGATATATTTAAATCTTTATTTCATTAATATAAACAATATCACATGATCACAATAGCCAGTAATATTCTCACATATTTACAATTATTATCAAGAAGCGAAATGAATTAATGAGATAAAGTATGATACATTGTAAATACTATAAAATATAACTCCTTGATGTGTAATTTATTTAAATTGATCAAAATCCAAACTTATTTTTTTTATTTGGTCTGTTTAAATGTTAAAACTTATAAAGATGAAATATCGTAGAACGTAAAAAAAAAAATGGCGATGGAGTGAATATTTACAGAGAATAAATTAAGTCGAAAAAAGACTAACTTGAAATCAATATTTGTTTTTTAAGTTGTTTTTCATAATTAATCTGTTTTAAATACAGATTAGAATCATCTGCTTATAGCTTTGTTTTGTTTTAACAAATACACAGAAAAAACCCCGGATACAATCACTTTTTTATCAGATGAACAACCCTAATTCACGAGGGTTCTCTGTAGCAATCTCTAGCCAACATTTAAACATTGATCCCTATTTCCATGAAAAGTATGGCGATATGAGCTTATATCCGAAACACATGTCGTAGAATGAAATGAGTTTTAGTCAATTAGAAATGATCAAATCACGCCAAACAATGATTGCACAAATGAAACAAGAAGAGTTATCGTTCGTTAAATGTTGTCTAATATCCAGGGATTACATGGACAGCATCCGCCAGGCGGACCTGCCGCATTTCCCATGTTTCCACCTCCCGCCGCACCAACTATAGCGTTGTTTCCACCTCCTGCCGCTCCTAAATTACCAAATAAGAATCCATCTAACCGTCGAGCTCGGCAGTTATGCGTGTTGTCTCCAAAGCCAAGTTTACACTCGCCAGCAGCGTATCGAGCTCGAACCTCTCTTTGTCGTAGATTACCAGGACATTCAAATCGGGACCAATCTTGAACAATTCTTTCACAAGCTCTTCGACAAGCAGCGACACCTTCCGTCTCACACGCACAGAATGCGAGGTCTGCGCATGTATTTATGGGACCAAAATTTGCGAAGATTGTATCTCTGGCGTTGTCGTCTATTGCTTGACACATACACCTAAATATAGAATAAGAAAACTCATGAAATACACAAGAAGGTAAATTGATCTACCCAGTTTAGGGGTTTTCTATCCAACTATCGTGCTCAACTAGCAAGCAGACAGTGACAGAGTAGCAATCAGTCACTATGAATCTATCGAAACTTTCATGACTAACTAGCAATCAGACACCATTAGCTACCTACTAAACTATTGTGACCAACTAGCCATGAGAATAGGCCCGGCATTTATACAGTATCAGGCGACGGAAAGCCTGATGCATCCACGAGGTTTAGATTTTTAACTGGAACCCGTTAAAGAAATATCTACTCACCCCTCCTGAGCCCTCGAATCTGCGAAGAATAAAACTAACAGCAGAGTCCCGAGGGTGAGAGATATCCGATATACCATGATTCACAGGTCTTGTGGTTTAAAGTTTATTAGGAAATATGAATTGAACTTGTTTATATATGATATTAATAATAGCAAAAACTTCACTATTCGACGAATATTAATTAAATATAATGACGTCACAGGAGGTCATTATCAAGGTAAATTATCATAAAATTTCATAATTTAAGAAATTTGTACGTGGTCAATTATTTTCTGATTTGAAAACTTTGTTTAAAAAGAAATGTTTTTTTTTATTCACGCGGGACCCTCATATTAAATATATTCGGAGAAAACCTTGATCAGGAAAACCTCGATAAGAAAGATCAAAAGAAACTATGATCGGTTTTAACCACGTTCAAAACCACAAAAACAAAAATCAGATTAACACAATCCTATAATATACATAAGGTGAAGTCGACACGATCAGTATAATTAAAAATTGGCAAAAAGACAAAGAGATTTGAGATTATAGGTGTGCAGAATATCTTCAATGTGGTGACAAAACATAAACATTGCGAGGTATTATCTCAACCTATGCTGGGATTGAACCCTGGACCTTCAAGTTAGCAAGCAACCGTCTAATTCACTGAGCCACTGCGGCTCCTTATTTGATGTCCCGACTTCCAAGACAGGCTATTAGTGGCAAGAGGCATTTGGATTGACTCGGTTTACAAGACAAAACCTGTATTAATATATTATTCATTGTACAGAATTCCAGAACGGTACTGTAAATCTAATATCTATTTTGCTTTGTCAGACATTTAGAATGTTGAAGTACTAAGTTGCTATTGTCTGTGTATCAAGAACCACAGACTAGAGACGGAAAGTCAGAATGGTTCAAATCTAAAATTTAAATTTCCATTCGCAGAAATGAGGATTACACAATCCATGGTCAGTTGTTGGTTACTTCTATCCCAATTTCAAAAACCTTTAACCCCTTTCAGATTCATTATACGACACACGATTCGGCGACTACATAACTTTAATTTATTTGATGTTATGACAAGCCTACAAGACGTGATAAATCAAAGTAAACATCGTAAAAATGTTAAGATTTGTGAGACGGGATAGGATGATATTAAATAAAACTCGACTGCTGAAACACGTGATATTTTATTATATTAAATAAAATCGAGGTCAAATTGAAGTATAAATGCACGAATGCAAGTTTTGAAAGTTGACATCAATTTCAAACTGAGCTCAATTTGTCCAATTTTCAAATATCTTAATAAACAAACATCTTGACATGCCTTCGTCAGATAAAATACACAGGCTCTTTCTGGAATCAATTTGATTTTAGTTGCTTTCAGATTCACTGATTCTCCTTCAATACTTAAACCATGTGCTAACCCCAAAACGAAACCCGAAATCTAAACAATATATTAGTTCAACATTAGTAGCAGATGTTGAACTTTTTAATTGAGGAAGTATATCAATCATAAGTTAGTAAGTATTTCATAATTAAAATTGGTATCAAATTCAGTAGATCCTACCTAGATGGATTCGAACCCCCCACAATCCGAGGTTCTGCAGCCGCCACGGTTCATATTGACATTAAATAACGGATCCCAATTTTATGGTTCTCAACTTCTTGGTTTTATTTAGGAGGTGACAACCTCAGCCTAATGGAGAGATAGTTATAAGCCCAATAAGAAGGTCGTTATAAGCCTAATAAGAAGGTCGTTATAATACCAATAAGAAGGTCGTTATAAGCCCAATAAGAAGGTCATTATAATCCCAATAAGAAGGTTGTTATAAGACCAATAAGAAGGTCATTATAAGACCAATAAGAAGGTTGTTATAAGCCTAATAAGAAGGTTGTTATAAGCCTAATAAGAAGGTTGTTATAAGACCAATAAGAAGGTCATTATAAGACCAATAAGAAGGTTGTTATAAGCCCAATAAGAAGGTTGTTATAAGACCAATAAGAAGGTCATTATAAGACCAATAAGAAGGTTGTTATAAGCCCAATAAGAAGGTTGTTATAAGACCAATAAGAAGGTCATTATAAGACCAATAGGAAGGTTGTTATAAGCCCAATAAGAAGGTTGTTATAAGACCAATAAGAAGGTCATTATAAGACCAATAAGAAGGTTGTTATAAGCCTAATAAGAAGGTTGTTATAAGCCTAATAAGAAGGTTGTTATAAGACCAATAAGAGGGTCATTATAAGACCAATAAGAAGGTTGTTATAAGCCCAATAAGAAGGTTGTTATAAGACCAATAAGAAGGTTGTTATAAGCCCAATAAGAAGGTTGTTATAAGACCAATAAGAAGGTTGTTATAAGCCCAATAAGAAGGTTGTTATAAGACCAATAAGAAGGTTGTTATAAGCCCAATAAGAAGGTTGTTATAAGCCCAATAAGAAGGTTGTTATAAGACCAATAAGAAGGTCATTATAAGACCAATAAGAAGGTTGTTATAAGCCCAATAAGAAGGTTGTTATAAGACCAATAAGAAGGTTGTTATAAGCCCAATAAGAAGGTTGTTATAAGCCTAATAAGAAAGTCGTTATAAGCCCAATAAGAAGGTCGTTATAAGCCCAATAAGAAGGTCGCTTTACGCCCAATAAGAAGGCCGTTATAAGCCCAATAAGAAGGTCGATATGAGCCCAATAAGAAGGTCGCTTTCGTCTTGGTAGTGAATGTAGAAGGCTGGAGATGGAGGGCTCCACGAATTCGAATACCACCTATTCGTATACCACGCATAAGAATACCACATATTCCATTAACACGTTTACCACGTATACCTATTACAGGAATACGTTGGGGTAAGCGAGAAGTTAGGGAAGCAGATGTAGCTGCAGTTTTGTCCGATGATGAAATAAAATCTCGACTTGGTGTCGCTCATGAGAATTTAGCTGAAGTTTATGAAGTTTATGATGTTAACGGTAAGTAATAAAGTTTGTTGTATCTTTATCTAAACCTAAACTTGTCGAAGGGTGAAACTTTATCTAGACTCCATTGTTCAGATCTATGAGGTTTCAGTTTTGAAATACATCTGTAAGTTAGTGTGTATGGGGTGAAGGGGGAGGGGGTAGATTTCCTGGAAATGATGATAATAATGATGATGAATTATAAGGATTGATGTTGAGCGATAATAATAATGATGATGATGATGATGATAATGGTAATAATGATAATAATGATAATAATGATAATAATGATAATTGATGATAATAATGATGATAATGATAATAATGATGATAATAATAATGATGATGATAATGATAATGATGATAATGATAATAATGATAATTGATGATAATAATGATAATGATAATGATGATAATGATAATAATGATAATGATAATAATGATGATAATGATGATAATAATGATAATGATGATGATTGATGATGATAATGATTTTGATGTATATATTACAGAGGATGGAGTAATAACAGTTGCAGAATTTGAAGCTGTGTCTTCTATCCTTGAAAACAGTAGGTCTTTTCTTTTATTATGAACTCATAACTGAACCGAAATCACTTGGAGTAATCAGAATATGAAATGATCTTGTCACTGAACCGAGTCAATAGAGGTGATCAGAATGTGAAATGGTCCTGTCAAACAGTCACTGAATCGTGTCATTGGGGTAATCAGAATATGAAATGGTCCTTTCAAACAGTCACTGAATCGTGTCATTACAGGTGATCAGAATGTGAAATGGTCCTGTCAAACAGTCACTGAATCGAGTCATTACAGGTGATCAGAATGTGAAATGGTCCTGTCAAACAGTCACTGAATCGAGTCATTGGGGGTAATCAGAATGTGAAATGGTCCTGTCAAACAGTCACTGAATCGTGTCATTGGGGTAATCAGAATATGAAATGGTCCTTTCAAACAGTCACTGAATCGTGTCATTACAGGTGATCAGAATGTGAAATGGTCCTGTCAAACAGTCACTGAATCGAGTCATTACAGGTGATCAGAATGTGAAATGGTCCTGTCAAACAGTCACTGAATCGAGTCATTGGGGGTAATCAGAATGTGAAATGGTTCTGTCAAACAGTCACTGAATCGAGTCATTGGGGGTAATCAGAATGTGAAATGGATCTGTCAAACAGTCACTGAATCGAGTCATTACAGGTGATCAGAATGTGAAATGGTCCTGTCAAACAGTAACTAAACCGAGTCATTACAGGTGATCAGATTGTGAAATGGTCCTGTCAAACAGTCACTGAACTCAGTCATTACAGGTGATCAGAATGTGAAATGGTCCTGTCAAACAGTCACTGAATCGAGATATTACAGGTGATCAGCATGTGAAATGGTCCTGTCAGTCACTGAACTCAGTCATTAATGTTAATCAGGATAAGAAATGATCCAGTCAAACAGTTAACCTGATCAGTTAACATGTGTATATTTATTCTAAAGTATTAAAAGAGGGAGGGGTATCCAATCCAATCGTTGCATTACAAGACAGGAGGTAGGTATTGCAGTCAAGGTATTAGACGCAGTTCATAATAGTTTGCCTTTTTAAAAATGTATTAATCCAACCTGATATATGTCTGTTCAATTTCAGTGCAAGGCGAAGAAGAAGGACAATAGATGATGACAAGACGAACCTGAAAGATCACCTCACACCGCCCTGACTAAAATCGGCCGATTATTTGAAATTTAAAATAAATTATAACAGCATCAAAAATAGTTGTATTTATTACTTCATTGAAATGAAATGAAGTTTTACGTCTACCCTTTTCCCTATCAATAAGTCTCTATTCATATTAACTCAACTAAGATCAAATCTAGAATTTCATATGAATGGATATTCCACATTTATCAGTTCTGCCATCTGTCAGTAGTAAGTATCTGGGACACTGACAGCATCGATTTGCACCATTCCGATTTTCAATTAGACGTCTGTGGTTCCTGCAATTCCACTAAAACTTAGCGTTTATAACGTTACTATCGAAAAATCTGCTTACAGGCTACAGGTCCGACATGAAACGCTTAATGGAATGTATTGTACTATTTACCTTACCAATATTCTAGAACAGAAAGATAGATGTATCTTTTTCTTCTCATGTTATATGATTTCTGTATTTGTAAATGTTGAGGAGACTTAGAAATAAATAAACACAGTAGGCCAACTAACAAACAGAAGAACAAAACCCGAAATCTAAACAAGATATTGGCGAAACATTAATAGCAGCTTTTGAGCTTATTACATTAAGAAGTATATCAATCATAAATTAGTAAGTATATCATAATGAATAGTGGTATCAGGTGTCTAGAAGAACAAGCACACCCTGCCTTGCAATACACCCGCCATAGCTTCTAAATACTACAAACACTACAAATAGAAACGTACAAGTCACATGATTTATTTTGAATTTTAATAGTTCAAGGAAAGTAACTGATCTAAATTCATTGATTTAATTCCAATAGTCAAGGGAGGGAACTCAATGAGGTAGACATAAATGAGTCCAATAGCCATCCTGGATCATTCAAGATGATAAAATCAATGAGGTAGACATGAAAGAAGTCCAATAGCCATCCTGGATCATTCAAGATGATAAAATCAATGAGGTAGACATGAAAGAAGTCAAAAAGCTATCCTGGATCATTCAAGATGATAAAATCAATGAGGTAGACATGAAAGAAGTCAAATAGCTATCCTGGATCATTCAAGATGATAAAATCAATGAGGTAGATATGAAAGAAGTCAAATAGCTATCCTGGATCATTCAAGATGATAAAATCAATGAGGTAGACATGAAAGAAGTCAAATAGCTATCCTGGATCATTCAAGATGATAAAATCAATGAGGTAGATATGAAAGAAGTCAAATAGCTATCCTTGATCATTCAAGATGATAAAATTAATGAGGTAGACATGAAATAAGTCCAATAGCTATCCTGGATCAATCAAGATGATAAAATCAACGAGGTAGACATGAAATGAGTCCAATAGTCATCCTGGATCATTCAAGATGATAAAATCAATGAGGTAGACATGAAAGAAGTCCAATAGCTATCCTGGATCATTCAAGATGACAAAATCAATGAGGTAGACATGAAAGAAGTCCAATAGCTATCCTGGATCATTCAAGATGATAAAATCAATGAGGTAGACATGAAAGAAGTCCAATAGCCATCCTTGATCATTCAAGATGATAAAATCAATGAGGTAGACATGAAAGAAGTCAAATAGCCATCCTGGATCATTCAAGATGATAAAATCAATGAGGTAGACATGAAAGAAGTCCAATAGCCATCCTTGATCATTCAAGATGATAAAATCAATGAGGTAGACATGAAAGAAGTCCAAGAGCCATCCTGGATCATTCAAGATGACAAACTCAATGAGGTAGACATGAAAGAAGTCCAATAGCTATCCTGGATCATTCAAGATGACAAAATCAATGAGGTAGACATGAAAGAAGTCCAATAGCCATCCTGGATCATTCAAGATGATAAAATCAATAAGGTAGACATGAAAGAAGTCAAATGGCCATCCTGGATCATTCAAGATGATAAAATCAACGAGGTAGACATGAAATGAGTCCAATAGTCATCCTGGATCATTCAAGATGATAAAATCAATGAGGTAGACATGAAAGAAGTCCAATAGCTATCCTGGATCATTCAAGATGACAAAATCAATGAGGTAGACATGAAAGAAGTCCAATAGCCTTCCTGGATCATTCAAGATGATAAAATCAATGAGGTAGACATGAAATGAGTCCAATAGCCATCCTGGATCATCCAAGATGATAAAATCAATGAGGTAGACATGAAAGAAGTTCAATAGCCATCCTGGATCATTCAAGATGATAAAATCAATGAGGTAGACATGAAAGAAGTCCAATCGCCATCCTGGATCATTCAAGATGATAAAATCAATGAGGTAGACATGAAAGAAGTCCAATAGCCATCCTGGATCATTCAAGATGATAAAATCAATGAGGTAGACATGAAATAAGTCCAATAGCTATCCTGGATCATTCAAGATGACAAAATCAATAAGGTAGACATGAAAGAAGTCCAATAGCCATCCTGGATCATTCAAGATGATAAAATCAATGAGGTAGACATGAAAGAAGTCCAATAGCCATCCTGGATCATTGAAGATGATAAATTCAATGAGGTAGACATGAAATAAGTCCAATAGCTTTATAAAATCATTCAAAACAATAACAAAATTAATGTGATAGACAGAAATAAACCCAATAAGAAGGTCGTTATAAGCCCAATGAGGAGGTTGTTATAAGCCCAATGAGGAGGTTGTTATAAGCCCAATGAGGAGGTCGTTATAAGACCAATAAGAAGGTTGTTATAAGCCCAATGAGGAGGTTGTTATAAGCCCAATGAGGAGGTCGTTATAAGACCAATGAGGAGGTCGTTATAAGCCCAATAAAAAGGTTGTTATAAGCCCAATAAGAAAGTTGTTATCAGACCAATAAGAAGGTTGTTATAAGCCCAATAAAAAGGTTGTTATAAGCCCAATAAGAAGGTTGTTTTAATACCAATAATAAGGTTGTTATCAGACCAATAAGAAGGTTGTTATAAGCCCAATAAAAAGGTTGTTATAAGGCCAATAAGAAGGTTGTTATAAGCCCAATAAGAAGGTCGTTATAAGCCCAATAAGAAGGTTGTTATCAGACCAATAAAAAGTTTGTTATAAGCCCAATAAGAAGGTTGTTATAAGGCCAATAAGTAGGTCGTTATAAGCCCAATAAAAAGGTTGTTATAAGCCCAATAAAAAGGTTGTTATCAGGCCAAGAAGAAGGTCGTTATTAGGACATACAACTTTGTTTATTTCTCGAAACTATATGTTTAGCGGATTGTTTCTCCAGCGTCCGACTTTCTATGCCAGTTCATTAACTGTTTGTTCAATCTAATTTAATATCACCTGTAAAGGTAAAACAATCTATTAGTTGTAATAGTAACACCACTGTCTCTAAACTCAGAATTACATAATATGATTCAATACCTTGTTTATAACTTTCACAACTTCAACTTGTTAGGTGTTTAGTCGCTCATTTTAGATCCGGTTGACGGAAAGTACTTCAGGTACCTTAAAGGGATTGTAAAGAGGTTTTCTAATCTACTTATAACTTCAATCCATATCATTCCAATTTTTATTTCAACGTCTGTGATTCTTGCAATTCCACTAAAACTAGCGTGTTTTATGACGTCACTAGAGGGGAACTACCAGAAGCTACTATTAATATATATGCAGTTGATTCTATCAGTGTCCCCGATACACATACAATTTTTTTAGAAAACCTCTTTACAATACCTTTAAGGTGGTACATTGACAGTTACATCAAAATGTCGAATTGATCTGATCACAAATAATATCATGCAGTGTGCAATGAGAGAAATAATAATAATAATAATAATAATAATAATAATAGGTTTATTTCGATTTCCAACTGTCGAGGGTACACAGCCTGTGGCATACAGTGCCTTGGTTTATTGTCCCATCTGAACGACTAGACGCTTTTTCCATGTCAGCCTCTCTTACCTGCATCACTAACAGGAGAAACCGGGTTGAAAAATCCGAATGTATCATCTCGACCTATGCCGGGATTAAACACTGGACCTTCAGGTGAGCAAACATCTAACTTACTGAGCCACCGCGGCTCCCTATATTTATCACAGACACAAGACAAATTATTATGGAATACAAATAAATACAAATCTGACCTCTAGACACTGAACATTTCGTTTCTTATCTCCATTGCCTTTTTTATGTAAATAGCTAGATTTTTTTATAATTAATTGGTTTTCTGAGCGAAATAACTGGTGTAAATTAGTAATGAGAGTTGTTAGTAAAGCAGAATTCAACAGTACTTTTTCGATATTTAACCCTCGAGAGGTGAACAGTCTACAGCACACGGAGACTCGGTTTATTGTCCTATACTAGATCAGAAGTTCGGACTGCTAGTAACTGACACGGATGACTCGCAAACAAGCTGACGGGTTTTTTTGAAGATAGATTAATTATTTTTGACAAGAATTGAGTATAAATCAGGGAGAAAAATGATGATATTCCATCAGAGAAAATCTGTACAACCAACAAGTAAGTTAGAAAACTTTTTATTTAATATTATTGCTATTCGCTGAAAACGGAGAAGAAACAGAGCTTCATTTAAATCAATTTTAATTTTCCGTATTTTTTACAGAATGAAATTAGCTCTTGTTTTGGTCGCTGTCGTCTTGGTAGTGAATGTAGAAGGATGGGGATGGGTACGTAGAATTCCCTTAGTACATATACCAAACCCTTCACGTTGGGGTAAGCGAGAAGTGAGAGAAACAGATTTAGCTGCAGTTTTGTCCGATGATGAACTAAAATCTAGACTTGGTGTCGCTGATGAGAATTTGACTGAAGTTTATGAAGTTTATGATGTTAACGGTAAGTAATAAAGTTTATTGTTTCTTATTTGAAGGGTGAAACTTTATCTAGACTCCATTATTCAAATCGATAATGATGATAATAATGATAATGATAATAATGATAATGATAATAATGATGATGATTGATGATGATAATGATGATAATAATGATAATGATGATAATAATGATAATAATGAAAATAATAATGATAATAATGAAAATAATGATGATGATGATGATAATAATGATAATAATAATGATAATAATGATAATAATGATAATAATGATAATAATGATAATAATGATAATAATGATGATAATAATGATGATAATAATGATAATAATGATAATAATGATAATAATGATAATAATGATGACGATGATGATAATAATGATGATGATTGATGATGATGATGATGATAATGATAATAATGATGATGATTGATGATGATAATGATAATAATGATAATGATGATAATGATGATAATAATGATAATAATGATGATAATGATAATAATGATGATAATCATGATAATAATGATAATAATGAAAATAATGATGATGATAATGATAATGATAATAATGATGATAATAATGATAATATGATAATAATGATAATGATGATAATAATGATGATGATGATGATAATAATGATATATAATGATGATGATGATGATGATAATGATAATAATGATGATGATTAATAATGATAATGTTAATAATGATAATGATGATGATTGATGATGATAATGATTTTGATGTATATATTACAGAGGATGGAGTAATAACAGTTGCAGAATTTGAAGCTGTGTCTTCTATCCTTGAAAACAGTAGGTCTTTTCTTTTATTATGAACTCTGTCATAACTGAACCGAAATCACTTGGAGTAATCAGAATATGAAATGATCTTGTCACTGAACCGAGTCATTAGAGGTGATCAGAATGTGAAATGATCCAGTCAAACAGTCACTGAACCGAGTCAATAGAGGTGATCAGAATGTGAAATGGTCCTGTCAAACAGTCACTGAACCGAGTCAATAGAGCTGATCAGAATGTGAAATGGTTCTGTCAAACAGTCACTGAACCGAGTCATTAGGGGTAATCAGAATGTAAAATGATCCAGTCAAACAGTCAACCTGATCAGTTAACATGTGTATATTTATTCTAAAGTATTAAAAAAGGGAGGGGTATCCAATCCAATCGCTGCATTACAAGACAGGAGGTAGCTATTGTAGTCAAGGTATTAGACGCAGTTCATAATAGCTTGCCTTTTTAAAAATGTATTAATCCAACCTAATATATGTCTGTTCAATTTCAGTGCAAGGCGAAGAAGAAGGACAATAGATGATGACAAGACGAACCTGAAAGATCACCTCACACCGCCCTGACTAAAATCGGCCGATTATTCGAAATTTAAAATAAATTATAACAGCATCAAAAATAGTTGTATTTATTACTTCATTGAAATAAATGAAGTTTTACGTCTACTCTTTTCCCTATCAATAAGTCTCTATTCATATTAACTCAACTAAGATCAAATCCAGAATTTGATATGAATGGATATTCCACATTTATCAGTTCTACCATCTGTCAGTCGGTAAATGTTGGTTTCCACCCACATCATGTAGGACGTGATTGGTTATTAAAGAGTTTTTTTAAACCTGGTATCAGGGACACTGACAGCATCGATTTGCACCATTCCGATTTTCAATTAGACGTCTGTGGTTCCTGCAATTCCACTAAAACTTAGCGTTTATAACGTTACTATCGAAAAATCTGCTTACAGGCTACAGGTCCGACATGAAACGCTTAATGGAATGTATTGTACTATTTACCTTACCAATATTCTAGAACAGAAAGATAGATGTATCTTTTTCTTCTCATGTTATATGATTTCTGTATTTGTAAATGTTGAGGAGACTTAGAAATATATAAACACAGTAGGCCAACTAACAAACAGAAGAACAAAACCCGAAATCTAAACAAGATATTGGCGAAACATTAATAGCAGCTTTTGAGCTTATTACATTAAGAAGTATATCAATCATAAGTTAGTAAGTATATCATAATGAATAGTGGTATCAGGTGTCTAGAAGAGTAAGCACACCCTGCCTTGCAATACACCCGCCATAGCTTCTAAATACTACAAACACTACAAATAGAAACGCACTAACAAACAACTAGTTATAAGAATGATGAATTTTGATAGTTCAAGGGAGGGAACTCATTACAATTTTATTGTTATATTATGATAAGAAAAAATGTCTCAACATCCGAATCCACGAGGACGCTTTTGATGATGAAAAGTGGCATCAAGTAATCAGAAGAGTAAGCATACCCTGTCTGGAACCAAATCTAAATTTTACTCTCTAGTTTGCCAGACTTTTCTACGAGATTTTGATTATCGGAATTCTGGATTCTGAATATAATTTTTTTCAGAAATGATTAGTTTAGCCTGTGACTACTATTTTTAATTTGTTCCCCCCATTGCTTTCTGCTGTATGACGTCATTGGCTTATGAAATGCGTGTCGATTTTCTTCTAGCTATTGTCCTCTAGTGAATAATAGGTGTTGAAAATTGTCCCGCATTGCACACTGCATGATGTTGCCCGACTTCTAAATATCTAGAAGAAAGGTAGAGCTTAAAACGTCATTTCATTTCGATACAGGTAAAACTATTTTTGCTGTTATAATTTATTTCATATAATCAGTAAACTATATTCCAGGTGGTGTGAGTTAATGTTTCAGGTTCGACTTCTCTCTTTATTGCCCTTCGTCTGAAATTGAAGAAAATTTTCATCAGGTTGAATTAGGTACAAGAGGTACAAGTTATTACTGACTGCAATAGCCAGGTCCCTGTTTTGTATCTTACAGCGGTTTGGTTGACTGTTTGACAGAATCATTTCATATCTGGGTATTATCCCGGTTACCCAAATGATTCCATTTAGTTTTTCCATTTGTCACAGTAAAAGTAAAAAAAAGACCTACTGTTGGCAAGGATAGATGACACAGCTTCAAATTCTGCAACTGTTATTACTCCATTGTCTGTAATATATACATCAAAATCATTATCATCATCAATCATCATCATTATCATTATTATCATATCCTTATTATTGTTCTTATTTAGAACAATTGTATAGAGCATTGATGTCGCTAATCATTATCATGATTATTGTTGTCATTAGAATGCGACAAGTTTAGGTTTAGATAAAGATACAACAAACTTTATTACTTACCGTTAACATCATAAACTTCATAAACTTCAGTCAAATTCTCATGAGCGACACCAAGAAGAGATTTTATTTCATCGTCGGACAAAACACCGTCTTCAGCTGCAGCATTGAAAGCAGCATCACCCTCGGCTTGTCTCACATTTCTCTTACCCCAGGGTATTCTTGGTATGGCTGGTATACTGGGTATACGTATTCTTGGTATACTTATTGGTGGTATTCGAATTCGTGGAGCCCTCCATCCCCAGCCTTCTACATTCACTACCAAGACGGCAGCGACCAAAACAACAGCTTAAATTAAATATAATGAAAATGAAGCTCTGGATGTTTCTTCTCCGTTTTCAGCGAATAGCAATAATATTAAATAACAAGTTTTCTAACTTACTTGTTGGTTGTACAGATTTTCTCTGATGGAATATCATCATTTTTCTCCCTGATTTATACTCAATTCTTGTCAAAATAATTAAAATATTCAACTGCCCTGTCACCTTTCTTGTGAGATATTCGCGCCAGTAAGTGTCAGTCAACTTCTAATCTAGTATAGGACAATAAACAGCAGGACATGTTTGATGCCGACTGTTTACAATTCAGATACTACTCATTTGTGATAAACCCTCCTTCGATATGGATCTTCTCATTCATGTTTTCAATGGTTGCTATAACCGAAAATACCCCTCCCCCTCTCAGTCACTACCCGCTCTCTTCAATCATTTCACCACCCCTATCACTGTAACAATTCTTACAGGCACCTGTATTTGAGTCAATTAGAAACCGGGTCATTTCAGAATCCATATACGGTCATTTGACCATTTTGGTATCTGATTATTTTGGACCCAAAAAAGTTGCCCGACACCCTCTCAGGATTCCTCTTTCTTGTGCTTTCCTTCACTTTCTCGCCTTTTCTCGCGTTTTTTGCCCTCTTGAATTCTCTCCCTTTTCCTCGTTTTTCTCGTCGTCGACAGTAGAAATTGCCACCAACGGCTTCCATAGTTGACCAGTGACATTGTCAGTACCGGGTTTACTTCCCGGTTAACCGGATGTACCAAAGCGAACAATGACCAACTGGACACACTTCAAGTTGTGAAAATGATGGACCATGTATGAAAGCGAATTCTGTAATTTTGATTGAGTATAGAGACAATGGCGTTACTATGACAACTAATAGATTGTTTTACAGGTGAAGTTTCTTGAGTCCGTGGACTAACAGCCAAAATCCTAAACACGCCACTGGCTTTACCATAACAAATCATATTTATCAAAAACAACAGTTTTATGGTATTATTACTAATAAAAATAACTGTAATGATTATTTTCTAGTGAATGATAGGCGTTGCAAAATGTCCACCATTGCACACTGCATGATGTTGGTCACTTTTTCAATATAGGGAAGAAAGGTAGGACGTAAAACTTCATTTCATTTCGAGGGAGGAATAACTACAACTATTTCTGATGCTGTTATAATTTATTCATTTTAAATAATCGGCCGATTATATTCAGGACGGTGCGTGGTTATTCTCCAAGTATATTATGATTAGTTCTCTTTGTCTCCCGCTGAAATAGAACAGAAATTTATCAGGTATGATTAGGTATTAATTGTCTGAAAATCATCCCGGGATTCAAACCAAACTGAGAGTAGGTACATCAATCAGAAGATTTTTCAACAATTATAAACACTCTATTACAGATTACACCCTAACACAGATTTTTTTTAAAACTTTTAGTGTGTATCGGGGACATCAATTCCCATCATTTCGATTTTCTGTTTTCTATAGTTTCTGCTATTCAACTATTTGTAGTGCTGTTGATTATGTTCAGCTTTCCATGGGGGTAGGTAGAGTGTGCTTACTCTTCTAGACACCCGATAATACTTACTCACTTATAATTGATATACGTCCTCATGTGAAAAGTTCATTAGCTGCTACAAATTGTTTGCCAGTATGTTGTTCTGGATTTCGAGTTTCGTTATTCGGATTCATTAGTACTTGGTTTATTTATTATTATAGTAACAGGAATTGACCTACCGTTGGCAAGGACAGTGGTGACAGATTCATATTCTTCAACTGTTATTTTTTCATCGCCTGTAATAAAAACATAATCATTATCATTGTCGTCATCATTCATCATTCATCATCATCATTATCATCATTATCTTCATCATCATTATCATTATCATCATTATCTTCATCATCATTATCATCATCATCTTCATCATCATCATTTACTGATGAGCGTTATTACCTTTCAAATAAGATACAATACACTTTATTACTTACCGTTAACATCATAAAGTTCATAAAAATCAGCCAAACCCTCATCTTTAACTTTGAAAACAGATTTTATTTCATCATCGGAAAAAACACCGTCTTTAGCTGCAGCATTGAAAGCAGCGTCATCATCCGCTTGTCTCGCATTTCTCTTACCCCAAGGTATTCTTGGTATGGATGGTATAGATATAGGTGGTATAGGTGGTATAGATGGTATAGATGGTATAGATATAGGTGGTATAGATGGTATAGAAATACGTGGAATAGGTGGTATAGATGGTATAGAAATAGGTGGAATAGATGGTATAGGTGGGAAAGTCCAACTTGCTTCCAAATTCACTACCAAGACGACAGCGACCAAAATAAGAACTAATTTCATTCTGTAAAAATCAATCAAATTAAAGAAAACTACGTCTGCCCCGGATGACTTGTTGATATTGACGTGGTGTATCCAAATTTATGTCACCAATCATTAATAAAAATTGCATTATTTAACCTTAATGCGACAAAACATCCTAGTTTTTTTTATAAATGTTAAAGAGGTATATTTGTATATTAATATTTTTCAAAAGCTCAAGATATCTATAAAATTCAATTTAATGATATACTTACTTGATAGATGTAGAGAGTCTTTTAATCTGCTTTTACCAATCAAATTTATGTTGAAATATCTTCGTTTTCTCTGCAATTTATAGTCATTTCTTGTTACAACTAATTTATTTCCTTTCAAATTTGATCAAATATATTTATCTATAAGTTCGCACAAAATAAACAAAAGATATAATTTTTATTTTCTTGACTGACGGCGTGAGATCCTGTAATGTTGAGGCAATGTTTTTGTACTGTTGGTGTGAGATCCTGTATGGATGTAAAATAAGGAAATACTAGTGACAATTCTTTACAAATATTTCTCATCACACTGAATTCTAACTGTAAAGTTTCTCTATCGTGTCTATTACCATGCGTTATATATACCTACAACCAAACATGCCACTAAAACCCAGATGACCTTATTGTTCAGATTCCTTCTCCTTTCATTTCCTTAACAAATTTCCCCATTTTTCTCGAGTTACCCCTATAACAATATCAGAAGAAAATAAATAGCTGACTTCAAATAGTCTTCACAATGTCAAGCTAATATAAAATGCGTCTAATACCTTGACTTCAATAGTTACCTTTCTTGTAACATGTAAATGCAGCAGCGATCTGATTGGATTATACGATTGTACGTTAGTGATTACAGCCAGAGAGAGTACGAGTCAGCACAACACATAGCAATAGAATACATCTCCAGAGAAACAGAAGAATCAAAATAATATCACACCCAGATTCCGGGTCCACAAAGAAACTGTGACGTCACCGACCTGCACAGCAGCTTCCAGGGCCCTATCAATGACTTTCTTGTTTCTGTGCGTTAACCAAAGAATCTAGGTGTTCTCGTCATTATTGAAAAACTGTTTGCCTGCATCCATTGGCGGGTCTCAGTCACACAGGCCGCAATGTAGGCAACCACAGAATACGAGTGCCAGCTCTGCAAGCCATGAATATGTCAACGACATAGGTTTAATCCATGATTGGAAATGATATTTTCTAAAGGTGTCATAAAGATAGAGAAAATAAGACAGACTCAAGAACAAGACCTCCTTGATGGACACCGTATTGAAGTATATGTGGCTCCTTCGATACCAATCTAAAGAGAGCATAACATCATAACTCTAAGGAGTGTAGCCTCGGTCCTATGCCTCTTCCGGTAGGCAGATTAAAATTTACCATAGTAGGAATTCAACTGTACGTGGGCGCACTTTTCATAAAATTTGTCAGTAAAACTGAAATTGAACTTAGGTCTTTAGTTTCTATCTAGACCTGACTTTTTTTTTTATAAGAGGGCGGATTAGCGCACATTTGGAAGACCGGGGAAAAACTGTTGGTCACTGGGGAAAGGTCATCGATGCAGTCCTAATATGTTAGCAATGGGTCATTTGCACGTGATTTATTTGGTATATCTCTTATGGTTTTTGTGACAGTCACCTGTGACTATAGATAATCATTATGAATCAGTACAAGCTAACACAGTCAATCAAAAATACGTTTCCTTATCTTTACAGGAATTATCACCCTAGTACTGAAACATTGCATCAATTTGACAATGTCTTTGTTCGTTCCAGAGAGCCTGTAAATATCCCCTGTTATTGGGTGTACAGACTGGATGTTATGAAAGGCTTGTAATGGAGACAAAGAATTCTAAAGAATTGTCACCAGTATTTCCTTATTTTCAATCTGTCTAGGATCTAACAGTCCGAAAACATTTCCCTAACTTTACAGGATCTATCACCAGAGCTTTGAAAATAAAACAATATCGTTTGTTGGTTCCATGCGATATAATAATAAGAATGATATGACAACCCATTTAACAACAAAACAAAGAAGATAAAATGCAATATGTTTGATAAAATTTCACAGGAATAAATTAATTTTAACAAGAATGGATTATAAATTGGAGAGAAAAACGAACATATTTCAGTATAAATTTATTTGTTCACATCTTAAAAAAGACTCTGCATCTAGCAAATAAATATGCGTTGAATGATATTACCAAACTATCGTTTCTAATTAGTTAGTACAATGACCGTTTTCTGTTACGAATGAGATCAGAGAATAATAAAATATCTTGTCAAACTAGATAGTAGATTGCTTGGTACAGTGACAGTTTTCTGTGATCAGATTGAGACTAGAGCAAACCAAACTATCGTGTCTAACTAGCTAGTAGATTGTTTGGTACAATGACAGTTTTCTGTGGTCAGAGGGAGAATAGAATATACCAAACTATCGCGTCTAACTAGCTAGCAGATTGATTGGTACAATAACAGTTTTCTGTGGTCAGAATTGGACTGACATTGTACCGAACAATCTAGCTAGTAAGACACGACAGCTCGGTATGCTCCAGTCTCTAGAATTGGCAAGGTGCATTTCCACTCACGATTCAATTTTCACCTTTTCCGTTCGATATCCTTAGAGGGTGAAAAAGGGGCATAAATCTTAACTTGAGTTTATAATGAACGTATCTTGAAGTTGAAAAACTCATTTTTTATAATTCAGTTAACCAAGATGAATAAAACATGGAAGACCAATTGAAATGATAATTTTGAACCGACGTGATTTTACCAGAGTTTAGAATTTTAAAATAAAATAAATTATTCCACCATAGATATATATGTATATATTGTTGTTTGTAAAATATCCTCCAGAAACCATTTGTTCTTGATCGGGTTGGCCTCACCTTTATTTCCCTATCGTACATAGTTTTACTGGCGCAATATACCGTGCAATGGCAACTTTTATGGATTCTGTGTCAATTTTGAAAAATTAAAAAACAATGGCCACGGGTAAACTCATTGAACAGTCAGTGAGGGGTCAGGGATGTCATATCTGTTTTACCTAAATCGTAAGAAATTTGGATTATGTCAGTTTGTCAGCTTTGATGGCCCCCTGGCTCTATAGATGTGGCTTTTTGATTTTTATTACAGATAGCTTGCCAGGGTATCCTTTCACAAACCCTTAGTAAATTACGAATGGTCTTAAGTCAATACATAAATTATTACTAATAGTTTTAAGCGTTTAACAAAGTTAAAGTTCCTGGGGCTTGTAATTTACGACTAAATCCTCGCGTAACTTACACATGGTTCAGACTGCCCGCCAGTGTGCTCGGTATTGATAGTTGATATATTTCTACAGACAGAGAAGTTTGAAAATTGGGACTGATCCGGCACATGACCTCATTTACCGAGAGGGTACTGTTTTTTTTTTCATATTCTTAATGTACTTGTTGTGCTCTTACCCACAATATATTTTGGTCGTTCTTTTTATGTTATTTTCACTAGTAAAAATACCACAATACGCAAGACTAATAAAAAAACACCAAAAGACAGTGATACAACATATTTTTAAATTCTGCTGTGATGATGATAGTGTCTTTTCAGAATAAATTTAGCCACTGTTTGTGTTTATGTCGCACATTGCTTTTGGCATTGATTTTTAACTTGAAATTGGGATAAGAACATACTGGATTTTCTTCAGATGTTCATTTTGAAAGAGAATAATAAGTGTAACAAAATTCCCCCTTAGCACACTGCAAGATGTTGCCCAACTTCAAGAAGAAGGGTAGGGGCGTAAAACTCCATTTCACTTTTTCTGATATTGTCATAATTTATTTCATGTAATCGGGCGACTATATTCCAGGCGGTGAGGGTTAATCTTTCAGGCTCGTCTTTTCTTCAACTACTGTCCTCCGTCTGAAATTAAAAAGAAATTTATCAGGTTGGATAAGGAGCATTTGAAAAAGTCAAGTTCTTGCAAACTGCGTTATATACCTTGACTGCAATAGCCACCACCTTTGTCGTATCTCAGAAGTAAATAGTAAAAATAGCGGTTTGATTGGATTGTACACTAGCAAATACATATAAATTTAATTAAACGAACATTTGTATATCTGTGTACCAGAGGGAGATAAAATAATATTATCAAGCTAGCATATACTTCCACTTCCCCTCTCCCTCCCCGATTATTATTACGATAAAAAACAAAACAAATGTAAACTGGTTGGACTGTTTGACAAGGCCGTTTCACATCTCGGTATTATCCCGGTTAACCAAATGATTCCGTTCAGTTTTCTCATTTGTCACAGTAAAAGTAAAAAGAAAAGACCTACTGTTGGCAAGGATAGATGACACAGCTTCAAATTCTGCAACTGTTATTACTCCATTGTCTGTAATATATACATCATTATCATTATCATTCATCATTATTATCATTATTATCATCATCAATCATCATTTACTAACACCCCTCCCAGCTCATATCGTTACTATCATTAGTTTAATCATGTTTAATTATAAGAATAATGAAGCTCGGATAAAGTTTCACACTTCAAATAAGATACAATAAACTTTATTACTTACCGTTAACGTCATAAAGTTCATAAAACTCAACCAAATCCTCATCAGCTACACCAAGAAGAGATTTTTTTTCATCGTCGGACAAAACACCATCTTCAGCTGCAGCACTGAAAGCAGCATCACCCTCGGCTTGTCTCACATTTCTCTTACCCCAGGGAATTCTTGGTATGGATGGTATAATGGGTATACGTATTCTTGGTATACTTATTGGTGATATTCGAATTCGTGGAGCCCTCCATTCCCCAGCCTTCAACATTCACTACTAAGACGACAGCGACCAAAACAAGAGCTAATTTCATTCTGTAAAAAATACGGAAAATTAAAATTGATTTAATTGAAGCTCTGGATGTTTCTTCTCCGTTTTCAGGTTCCGTCGAAATATCGTCAATCAATAATTTGTATTTTAAGAAATAAAAAGTTTTCTAACTTATTTGTTGGTTGTACAGATTTTCTCTGATGGAATATCATCATTTTTCTCCCTGATTTATACTCAATTCATGTCAAAAACAATTAAAATATTCAACTGCCCTGTCACCTTTCTTGTGAGATATTCGCGCCAGTTAGTGTCAGTCCGAACTTCTGATCTAGTACGGGACAATAAACAGCAGGACATGTTTGATGCAGACTGTTCACAATTCAGATACTGTTCACAATTCAGATACTACATAATTATGATAAACTCCCCTTCGATATGGATCTTCTCTGTTCCTGGCTTTCTCGTCGTCGAAAGTAGAAATTGCCACCAACGGCTTCCGTAGTTGACCAGTGACAGTGTCAGTACCGGGTTTACTTCCCGGTCGACCGAATGTATCAAAGCGAACAATGACCAACTGGACACACTTCAAGTTGTGAAAATGATTGTCCACTACTACACAATCTCTTCTCCTGATTTCGCCATACTTTGGACGATATTTTGATAAATGGAATTATCTTGTGTGGATTTTTATTGACCATGTATGAAAGCAAACAGTGTAATTCTGGTTGAGTTTAGAGTTAGTGGTGTTAGTATGACAAATAATAGACCTCTTCCTTGACGGGTGATAAGGCCGGGTGATCCCAGAAGGGGATGAATTGTGAGCATTCAGAGGGTCTAAGTTTCATTTCAAAATAAGACCGTTGATTTGTTTGAAGGGATGGGGGACCAATGGCCCATCTTTTTGATATAGGGAAGAAAAGGAGGACGTAAAACTTCATTTCATTTCGATACAGGAATAACTACAACTATTTCTAATGCTGTTATAATTTATTCATTTTAAATAATCGGCCGATTATATTCAGGACGGTGCGAGGTCATTCTCCAAGTATATTTTGATTAGTTCTCTTTGTCTCCCGCTGAAATAGAACAGAAATTTATTAGGTGTGATTAGGTATTAATTGTCTGAAAATCATCCCGGAACTCAAACCAAACTGAGAGTAGGTACATCAATCAGAAGATTTTTCAACAATTATAAACACTCTATTAAAGGCATCGTAAAGACATCTATATAAACAAAGAATAGAGGTTATTGCTGTCAAGGTATAATGCGAAATTCGTAATAGCTTGACAATGTAAAGATGAAGAGAGACAAGATTTGTAATTAGTCTAATTATGAGTGCTCTCCCTTTAATACTGTATAATAAAATACTGTTGTAACTGATCAGGTTGACTGTTTGACAGAACTATTTCACATTCTGATTACCCCCAATGACTCGGTTCAGTGACTGTTTGACAGAACTATTTCACATTCTGATCACCTCTAATGACTCGGTTCAGTGACTGTTTGACAGAACTATTTCACATTCTGATTACCCCTAATGACTCGGTTCAGTGACTGTTTGACAGAACTATTTCACATTCTGATTACCCCTAATGACTCGGTTCAGTGACTGTTTGACAGAACTATTTCAGATTCTGATTACCCCTAATGACTCGGTTCAGTGACTGTTTGACAGAACTATTTCACATGCTGATCACCTCTAATGACTCGGTTCAGTGACTGTTTGACAGAACTATTTCACATTCTGATTACAACTAATGACTCGGTTCAGTGACTGTTTGACAGTCCATAGTGACACGAAATGACCTACCGTTGGCAAGGGTAGCGGTAACAGCTCGATATTCTTCAACTGTTATTTTTCCATCGCCTGTAAAATAAACATATCATTATCATCATTATCATTATCATTATTATTATCATTATCATCATTATCATTATCATCATTATCATTATTATTATTATTATTATTATCATTATCATTATCATTATCATCATTATCATTATCATTATTATTATTATTATTATCATTATCATCATTATCATTATCATTATCATTATTATTATCATTATCATCATTATCATTATCATTCAGAACATATTTTTGCAGCATTTCTTCGGGAGCCTCTTCGGTGTCTCAGTGATTAAGACGCTTGCGCGCTAACCAAAAGGGACAATACACTGAGGCCCCCGTGTGCTACAGGCTGTGCACGTTAAGATCCTTCGGCAGTTGGAAATCGAAAGAACAGGCTATTATTATCATTATTATTATTATCATTATCATTATTACCATTATCATCATTATTAACATTATTACCATTATCATTATTATTATCATTATTATTATCATTATTATCATTATTATCATTATTATCATTATTATCATTATTATCATTATTATCATTACTATCATTATTATCATTATTATCATTATTATCATTATTATCATTATTATTATCATCATCATTATTATTATCATTATTATCATTATTATCATTATTATCATTATCATCATTATTATCATTATTATCATTATTATCATTATTTTCATTATTATCATTATTATCATTACTATCATTATTATCATTATTATCATTATTAACATTATGATTTACTAATGACCGTCAGAGCCCCAAACACACTCCCTATTAAAGATGGATTGCAAACCTAACACCTTAGTCTGCGTATCAGAGCGTAATTGGAGTTCGGAGGGTCGGACTTCAGTACATTAATATTAACAATGGAGTCCAGGTAAAGTTTCATCCTTCAAGTAAGATACAATAAACTTTATTACTTACTGTTAACGTCATAAAGTACTTTAAAACCAGCCAAATCCTTATCAGCCACACCAAGTACAGATTTTATTTCATCATCGGATAAAACACCATCTTCAGCAGCAGCATTGAAAGCAGCATCACCCTCAGCTTCTCGCACATCTCTCGTAATTCTTATACCGGGTATGGTTACGGGTGGTATGCCTATACGTGGTATACGTATTCGGGGCCAAGATACTCGTGGAGCCCTCCATCCCCAGCCTTCTGCATTCACTACCAAAACAACAGCGACCAAAACAAGAGCTAATTTCATTCTGTAAAAAAACGGAAAATAAAATCTGATTAAAATGAAGCAGTGGATGTTTCTTCTCCGTTTTCAGCGAGTAGCAACACTTAGTATGATCTGATGAAATTGTACATCACATATTGACTCTGATATCGTTATTGTATTTTGTTATATTGCTGAAAGCTGAGAACAGGAATGTCTATAAAGGCTCTGAAGCTGTCCAACTAGATTGATTGGTACAAGACTAGAACATTCCAAACGACCATGTCTAACTAGCTGCGACTAGCAACTCTGACCGTTCCTCGGACGTGATACATGGATACGGAGAGACAGACTGAAAAGGTCATTTGGATCGCCAGTTTTCGTGAATTTTCACCATAACAAAAACCAAATTTTGCAGCAACAAAGAATTGTCCCTGTGTTAGGCTTAAGGTACGGAGTTGAATGATCACCCCTTTATCATATTTCTTTTTATGCTAAATTACATGCAAATGCTTAGATCACGATCTCTATCAAATTCATATGGTATACTTACTTTCTAGATGTGGAATCTGTTTATGACAATTTTTAGACAATCAAATTTATACGGAGATATTTCCGATTTTCTCTCCAATTTATAATCCATTCTTGTTAAAATTAATTTATTTCTTCTCAGTATTATTTACCATGTTTACCTTATATCACACCAAGTCAACAAAAGATATTTTTATATTTTCTGGAATGTTTCTAGATTGACGGTGTGAGATCCTATATGTATGTAAAATAAGGAAATACTGGTGACAATTCTTCACAATCTACAGACTACAAGTGTCAGTTTATAGTTTTATAGTGCTGATATTGCGACTGAGATCATTAACCGGTTGTTAGAGAGAGTTGTCTGATATATTACTATAACTACCTATGGTTCTAATATGGAAATGACACATGCGAACTTATGGATATAAAGGATATTTCAACTTGTTAGGTTTTGAAAATGACTTCGAAATCGACATCAATTATGAATATATTGATGAATATCCCAGATCATTGGAATTAGGCCGTGAAATGGTCAATTTCCTACGGTGAGGTGTGAGCACTATTACTGATTAGCTTAGACCGAAACATCTGCCTCTTTTCGAGTCTCTGATATCTAATTTGAAAGTTGTCGGTTGGAGTAGAGGAGGCCCTGTTTAATGTAGATTTTTTCGGCCCCTCAGAAGGTGCGGAGGTTATAAACAATTTATTTAAATTGGATCCGCCAAATCAATCGTCGGAAAGGTAATTTATTATAGGTTTAAAAAACGCACTTTTGGAAATTTGGAAAATCCCAATAAAACAAGGCCTATTTACTGACTCTACTCTAGCTGTGAAAATAGCTTTCAGAGGCTAAAGTCAGGACTATGATAAGCTTAGAAAAAAATTGTCCCATATCTGAGTCTAAGGTTAGATTTGTCAAACTTATGGCGAATGTGTCCCTTTGACACAAACTGACCAAGATAAAAGTATTGAAGTGTGTATATGATTAGTCATGAAAATTGCTGTAATATATCAACTATGAAGGTATTATAGATAGCAATGGTCAAGAACATTTGCCTCCCCGAATTGATAGGTCATCTACAATCATGGTCACATATTGAAAATATGACAATTTCAAGCCTATACCTTTTTATAAAGTAGAAACCTGAAACAAATGAGCTTATAACACAAACTAGCCAATGAAACGAGGTTTGTGTATGATAACTTCTCTGTATTCTCATCTTTCCCAGTCATACTGCATGCATCTCGTCCCTACCTCCATCGGACTTCATTCTCTTGCGACTGATATAATTCACAACATCAGCCGTAACAATCATTCGAGTGTCCTCGACTGAAAGACAATATGACTACTCGTGAAATCGAAAGATTATGATTGGCTGTATTCACTAACATACAATCCAATCAAATTGCTGCTTTACGAACATCGGTAATACAAGAAAAGTTGCTGATTCAGTCAAGGTCTAAGACGCAGTTCGTATTAGCTTGACATTGTAAAGATGATATAATGTGAGCTATTAATTTTCCTCTGATATTATCATCGGGAATGACCGAGAATGAAAATTTCGTGTCAAGTACGACGTATCTCTATCTTGTAGAAATAGTTTTATATAAAAAATAAATTTGACAAGTCTGTTTCTTGAATCTTGGCTGATTTGTTTGGTCAGACAGTAATTGATCTGGTTGTATCTCATGATGTTGATCTATAAAGTTGTGGCGGGTGTCGAGTGGAACTTCCCGATGAGCATTGAGTGTGATGAGTATTGCTTGTGAAGAATTGTCACTAGTGTTTCCTTATTTTACATACATACAGGATCTCACACCGTCAATCCAGAAACAGTTCCTTAACATTACAGGATCTAACACCGTCAGCCCAAAACATTTCCTTAACTTTACAGGATCTTTCACCATAGTCCAGAAACATTTTCTTAAATCTATAGGATCTAACACCAGTGTCTTGATATTAAAAAATATATTGTGATGATTCTGTGCGATATAATAATAATATGTAGAAAAACATTATTAGGCAACATGTTTGATAAAATTTCACAGAATTAAATTAATTTTAACAAGAATGGATTATAAATTGCAGAGAAAAACGACGATATTTCAGAATGAATTTGTTTGCCCACAACATTTGTTTAACTTAAAAACATTCTACATCAAGCAAGTAAGTACGTACTGTACGGTACGGTATAATCCACCTATCGTGTTCAACTAGCTAGCAGACTGCTAAGATAAGAGTTACGTTAGGTACTCATGACCACTTTCATTAATCACAACCATACACTACTAGTAACCACTATGGTGTGAGGGAACCTTTACCAATAGTCCGAGACAAGTGAGGTGAATAAAGTTGAGAGAATGAACTTAACTGTCATCAAAGAGAAAATATTCTGTTTTTATTTTTAAATTGTAGAATGAAAATTACTCTGTTGTTACTCGTTGTTGTTGTAATGATGATGGGTCTAGAAGTCCACTTAGCATATAACCCCTACAGGGTTGACGTTCGTATAAGAAGAGGTTGGTTATGGGGTAAGAGAGATGTGAGAAATGCTGATTTTGATGCTGCCTATAATGCTGCTGCTGAAGATGGTGTTTTTACTGACGATGAGATAAAATCAGTTTTTGGTGTTGATGTGGACGAGTTCAAAGCAGCATATGATGTGAACGGTAAGTACCAGTCAAAAGTCATTTTTTACCAAATATATAGGTCAAAAGAGGTCAAATTATCTAGGGGTTAAGAGATCAAGAGGTCAAGAGATGTTGAGATCAGAAGATCGAGTGGTCGGGAGGTCAAGAGACCTAGATGTCAAGAGATGTTGAGATCAGAAGATCGAGTGGTCGGGAGGTCAAGAGACCTAGATGTCAAGAGATGTTGAGATCAGAAGATCGAGTGGTCGGGAGGTCAAGAGACCTAGATGTCAAGAGATGTTGAGATCAGAAGATCCAGTGGTCGGGAGGTCAAGAGACCTAGATGTCAAGAGATGTTGAGATCAGAAGATCGAGTGGTCGGGAGGTCAAGAGACCTAGATGTCAAGAGATGTTGAGATCAGAAGATCGAGTGGTCGGGAGGTCAAGAGACCTAGATGTCAAGAGATGTTGAGATCAGAAGATCGAGTGGTCGGGAGGTCAAGAGACCTAGATGTCAAGAGATGTTGAGATCAGAAGATCGAGTGGTCGGGAGGTCAAGAGACCTAGATGTCAAGAGATGTTGAGATCAGAAGATCGAGTGGTTGGGAGGTCAAGAGACCTAGATGTCAAGAGATGTTGAGATCAGAAGATCGAGTGGTCGGGAGGTCAAGAGACCTAGATGTCAAGAGATGTTGAGATCAGAAGATCGAGTGGTTGGGAGGTCAAGAGACCTAGATGTCAAGAGATGTTGAGATCAGAAGATCGAGTGGTCGGGGGGTCAAGAGACCTAGATGTCAAGAGATGTTGAGATCAGAAGATCGAGTGGTTGGGAGGTCAAGAGAGTGTTCAAGAATGTCGATCACAATATTTTAATGAATTAATTAATTTGTCCATTCTGTAAATATATATATATATAGTAGATGTTTATAGATAGACAGAAATGATAACCAGTGTTTGTGGTGTTCCCATCAGATTATACACAATGATATTATTTTTACAGATGATGGGGTGGTAAAAGTATTAGAGTACGAGTTGGTTAACAAAGGTAAGGTATAATTTATTCTTAAAACAGATTCTAAAAAGTTTTCTTTAGGCGATACTTTGTGTTCATTCACTGTAATTCACAATGACCTTTAAACTTATTTAGTGTGCAGATTTGAATAGATATATTCTGACCTTCTGTTTGTGATCAAGCTTGGATTGAAATTTAAAAAGGTCGGTTTTCCACTTGCGATTCTATTTTTACCATTTTCCGTTCGATATCCTTAGAGAGTTAAATCTTAACTTGGGTTTATAATGAATGTATCTTGAAGTTGAAAAACTCATTTTTTATAATTCAGTTAACCAAGATGAATAAAACATGGAAGACCAATTGAAATGATAATTTTGAACCGACGTGAATTTACCAGTGTTCAGAATTTTAAAGTAAAATAAATTATTCCACCATAGATATATATGTATATATTGTTGTTTGTAAAATATCCTCCAGAAACCATTTGTTCTTGATCGGGTTGGCCTCACCTTTATGTCCCTATCGTACATAGTTTTACTGGCGCAATATACCGTGCAATGGCAACTTTTATGGATTCTGTGTCAATTTTGAAAAATTAAAAAACAATGGCCAATGGCCACGGGTAAACTCATTGAACAGTCAGTGAGGGGTCAGGGATGTCATATCTGTTTTACCTAAATCGTAAGAAATTTGGATTATGTCAGTTTGTCAGCTTTGATGGCTCTACGTACAGATGTCGATTCTTTATTACAGATAGCTTGCCAGGGTAATCTTTCACAAACCCTTAGTAATAAGTCCATACATAAATTATTACTAATAGTTTTAAAAGTTTAACAAATCCCACGTAAGTTATGGGTGCTCGTAAGTTTGAAAATTGGAACTGATCCGGCACATGACCTCATTTACCTAGAGGGTATATTGATCGTTTCTTTTATGTTAATTTCACTAGTAAAAATACCACAATACGCAAGACTATTAAAAAAACACCAAAAGACAGTGATACAACATATTTTTAAATTCTGCTGTGATGATGATGGTGTCTTTCAGAATAAATTTAGCCACTGTTTGTTTTTATGTCCCACATTGCATTGATTTTTAAATTGCAATTGGGATAAGAACATATTGGAATTTCTTCAGATGTTTCTTTTCAAGTTAATGATAGGCGTTACAAAATATCCACCATAGCACACTGCACGATGTTGCCCAACTTCAAGAAGAAGAAAGGTAGGGGCGTAAAACTCCATTTCATTTAGTGGGAGAAGTAACTTTTTCTGATATTGTCATAATTTATTTCATGTAATCGAAATATGATATTTAGATAATAACATGTCTGTTTTTCTTGTAATGATTATTTTCTAGTGAATGATAGGTGTTGGGAAACGTCCCTCATTGCACACTGCATGATGTTGGTCACCTTTTTGATATAGGGAAGAAAGGTAAGACGTAAAACTTCATTTCATTTCGATACAGGAATAACTACAACTATTTCTGATGCTGTTATAATTTATTCATTTTAAATAATCGGCCGATTATATTCAGGACAGTGCGTGGTTATTCTCCAAGTATATTTTGATTAGTTCTCTTTGTCTCCCGCTGAAATAGAACAGAAATTTATCAGGTATGATTTGGTATTAATCGTCTGAAAATCATCCAGGGATTCAAACCAAACTGAGAGTAGGTACATCAATCAGAAGATATTTCAAAAAATTATAAACACTTTATGAAAGGAAACGTAAAGAAACTTATATAAAAAAAGAATAGAGGTTATTGCTGTCAAGGTATAATGCGAAATTCGTAATAGCTTGGCAATGTAAAGATGAAGGGAGACAGGATTTGAAAGTAGTCTAGTTATTGTAAAGGTGAGTGCTCTCCCTTGAATACTTTAGAAATAGCATCATTTTTTATTGGTCTTTTTACTGTCACCAGAATGATTTTGTTTAGTTTTGCCTTTGTTCATAGTAATGTATTTTCACCAGTTACGTCCCTTGAAGTGTTTAAATTCGTCGGTCAAGTCGTCAAGTTGCTATTTATTTTGTTGGTGCGTACCTATTTGTATTAAAACTCCATTTATTTCATTTTCGTACCTATTTGTAGTGTTGTGTATGATGAGCAGCTATGACGGGTGTGTCACCAGACAGGGTATGCTTATTCTTCTAGACACCTGATAACACTTTTCATTATGAAATACTTACTTATGATTGATACACTTCATCGTTTGAACCGTTCATTAGCTGCTACCAATTTTTCGTTTTGCGGTTGGGATAGTTGGTTTATTTATTATTATAGTAACAGGAATTGACCTACCGTTGGCAAGGACAGTGGTGACAGATTCATATTCTTCAACTGTTATTTTTTCATCGCCTGTAATAAAAACATAATCATTACCACTATCATCATCATCTTCATTATCATTCATCATCATTATCATCATTTCCTGATGACCGTCACCAACCTCCCCCCATACACACCAATACACAATTTGATATGTATTGCAAAACTAAACCCTTGGATTTTTGGGGGTCGGACGTTTCTTTTACTTTAAGAGCTCGATATACTCATTGATCTGAACTATGGAGTCCAGGTATAGTTTCACCCTTCAAATAAGATACAGTAAACTTTATTACTTACCGTTAACATCATAAAGATCATAAAAATCAGCCAAATCTTCATCAGCGACACCAAGTACAGATTTTATTTCATCATCGGATAAAACACCATCTTCAGCTGCAGCTTTGAAAGCAGCGTCATTATCGGCTTGTCTAACATCTTTTTTTCCGCAGGGCATTCTTAGTTGTATTCTGAAAGGTGGTATTCGAATTCGTCGACGCCTCCACCAAAAACCTTCTACATTCACTACCAAGACGACAGCGACCAAAACAAGAGCTAATTTCATTCTGTAAAAATCAATTAAATTAAAGAAAACTACGTCTGCTCCGGATGACTTGTTGATATTATCGTGGTGTATCCAAAACATCACTATTTCCGGGCTCATAACACAGGTTCATAAAGACGACATGAATTCGGAGTTCGGGTTAATAACTATGCAAATTAGGTCACATATTCATTGGCTAAGTAAACAAGGCATTCTTTGAAGATTATATTACAGCAGATTGCGTGGTACAATTACAGTTTTCTATGGTCAAATAAGAAAAAATGGCAATACTATAGGACGACATTGATCTACTAAACTGTGTTTATCACACATTTTAAAAATCTCAACTTTTTCTCCATAAATTACATTTAAATCACCCGATTCAGATCTCTATCAATTCAAAAGGTCTACTGACTTGCCAGTCTTTTTGAGAAATTAAAATTTTATAGTCGTTTTATAGTTGAAGAATCGATATCGTTATAACAATCAAATTTATACTGAAATATCTTCGTTTATCTCTCCAATTTATAATCCATTCTTGTTAAAATTAATTTATTTCTTCTCAGTATTATTTAACATGTTTACCTTATATCACACCAAATCAACAAAAGATATTTTTATATTTTCTGGACTATGGTGAAAGATCCTGTAATGTTAAGGAAATGTTTCTAGATTGACAGTGTTAGATCCTGTAAAGTTAAGGAAATGTTTCTAGATTGACGGTGTGAGATCCTATATGTATGTAAAATAAGGAAATACTGGTGACAATTCTTCACAATCTACAGACTACAAGTGTCAGTTTATAGTTTTATAGTGCTGATATTGAGGCTCGGCCACTGGATTAAGGGTGTGTGTGTGTGTGTGTGTGTGGTGTGTCAGGATGTGTGAGTGGGGCTGGGGGATTGGGCAGTGGAGAAGGTTCATCCTGTTGGGTGAGTGGGCGAGTTTGGTGACGTCTTTCGTTGGTTGGTTTATTTGGTTAATAGTAACTGGTAAGAGGTTGTAGGGGTATTGGTTTTTCCTGTAAAATACATTGATAAGGTGACTTATTTCTTCTTTGTAACTTTCTTGGTTACTACAGATTGACTGAGCTCTGTTCACCAATGCTTTGATAGTGTTCTTTTTTCTTCTTGGTGTGGTTTGGTAGTTGGATTATAGCTGATACTGGTCTGTGATTATAGCTGATACTGGTCTGTGATTATAGCTGATACTGTGAGGGTGGGTTTTCTATATACAGAAGTTACTACTGTTTTATCAATCTTCTTAATTAGTTTATCCAGGAAGGAAAGCTGGTTGTTCTTCTACAGTAAATTCCATCTTCATTAACTCACAAGGTGCAGAAAAGTAGGACGTAAAACTCTATTTCACTTCATTTCAGAGGTGATATCGGTAAACCACAGATCTGTTGGTAGGTATTGTTATGGCAGGTGAAATAGGCGGAGGAAATACATTGGTGGGGATATTGATTATTCGGTCAACAACACCATAGGTTATCAAAGGGCAACTGGTTTGGGTGATGGTTGTGAATTTCTTCGCAGATAGATTGCTTGAAAGGGTTTTTAGGAACTTGAAATTTCCATAACCTGTGTAAAACAAACGAAACAACTACACTCAGCTCTATTTCTATTTATATGGACAGAAAGTCATTATTGTATATAACTTATTGTTCAATGATTGTAAATTTAGATTATTATATATTTTCTTCTTAATTTCAACGTTTGTATTTATATATATATATTTGTTTTTTTGTATCTATTATTGAATAAACATTATTATTGTAGCACAACATGTCTATAACTTGTGCTTTTAATATACCATTACAATTACAATAGGTAGTAAAATTACATCGTGAAGATGATTTGTATTCAGCTATTATCATCTGAGCTACCCCAGATAGAATGATGATCACTGAAATCTCTTAAAATATGTGAAGAGAGCGAATCTGGGGCCTTTTTCTCGAAAACTTAGGAAAGATAAAATACAGATTTAAAAAAAAAATACAGTAATCTGATTGGACAATAAAACTTGATTCTAGTGATTGACCAATCAGATGACTGGAACACTAAAAGTTAAGTTTTCGAGAATAAGGTCCCTGGGTACCAAGGTCATGTAATTTTCTAGTTTTTAGTGACATTCTCGGTGGTAGTAACATATGTTAATAGACACAGGAGGTAAAACTTCCCTATGAGAGATTGATGAATATTACTTGTGAAGAATTGTCACCAGTATCTCCTTATTTTACATATATATTTTACAATAAACAGCAGGACATGTTTGATAAAACTATAAACTGACACTTGTAGTCTGTAGATTGTAAAGAATTGTCACCAGCATTTCCTTATTTTACATATATACAGGATCTGACACCGTCAGCCCAAAAACATTTCCTTAACTTTACAGGATCTTTCACTATAGTTTGGTGTGATATTAGGTAGGTAGAAATAGATTAGTTTTAATAAAGAATGAATATAAACTGCGGAGAAAAATAAAGATATTTCAGATAGAAGTTGTTTGTCTAAAACGATTCTGCAAGGAAAGAAGTTAAATTATAGAATGAAGCTTACTCTGTTGTTACTCGTTTTTGTTATTATGATGATGGGTCAAGAAGGCGACTCAAGAAGGGTTAGGGCTAGGTTTAGGGTTAGGGTTAGGGCCGGGGCTAGGACTGGGTTAAGGACTGGGGTTATCGTCGCACATAGAAAATATTACAATTGTAACAACTGTTGTAACACGAGATGTAGAGGTTGCTGTGATTGTACTAGAGGATATAACGGTAAAAGAGATGTGAGAAATGCTGATTTTGATGCTGCCTATAATGCTGCTGCTGAAGATGATGTTTTTACTGACGATGAGATAAAATCAGTATTTGGTGTTGATGTGGACGAGTTCAAAGCAGATTATGATGTGAACGGTAAGTACCAGTCAAATATCAAGAGGTCAAAAGTTCAAGAGGTCAAAAGTTCAAGACGTCAAATATCTAAAGGTTTACAATGTCTATATGTACATTAAAGATATTTATAGATTAATTATAGACTTTATATTATGATTTGATGTTTACAGGAGATGGTGTAATTGAAGTGACGGAATACGAATCAGTTATAAACAACCCCTATATCCGAATTACAAGAAATATGAACGGTAAGAAAGAAATTCAAACGATGAATTTTATATCTTTTTTAACATACCCTTCCAGAATGTAATCAGCGAACCATCCGTTTTACATATTTTGAGATATTTCTAGAGATATTTTCTATGCTTTATAGACCATTGCCCTTACTCTTGAAAAGATTTGACATCCATCTAACCAATCGTATCTCAGCTTCAGAAACCGGAATTATTTTAGCTGAGACAATCAGTAATAGTGTTTGTAGACTTTGACCTGCAATGGATTCTGAATTTGATAGATACAGACTGACTTTATTATTTAGATAGAGGACTTAACTTATAGGTAGATTGATATTTAAAGGAACAGATGTGGCATCTGTCCCTTTAACTTGTAGATTAGGTTTCGGGGAAGGGAGGGTTTGATTCTCCCAAATGTACAGGCCTAGGGTGTAGCAGACACTTTATTTAGAAATTAGGATTAAGGGTCTTGATATTGGGTTTTCTTCTGTTCTTATTCTGATCTGAAATTAGAAAAAATAACTCGCCCGATGGGCGAGAAGTATAGTATCTGTTATGTACTGATTGTTTTTAGTTTACTATGAACAATATTATCATTTAAGTTCTTATTTTTTGAATATGCAACTATCATTTTCTGCTTATAGACATGGGGGAATTTCTCTTGAAGGCTCTTATAGTGGGCATGAACTATCTTGCTTGCTCGATTGCTGGTTGTATTAAACGGGACAACAAAGGGTGCTATGCCTACATTATGATGAATATTTAGTCCTATAGGTCTTGCTGTATTCAATGTCTCAATCCAATGGGCCTCCCTAGATTGACGGAATTTGGTAGTTTCATCTTCGGGCAAGTCAATTTCTATACGCTCAATTGGGATTAGGGTGAGATCGTCTATTGAATGGTCGTCGAGGTTGAAATGATTAGAAACAGGCTTGTCTTTCTTTAATTTGATGTCTGACCTATGAGCATTAAAGCGAGTTCGTAAATTATTCTTAGTTTCTCCTACATATTGTTTGGGACATTTCTTGCATGAAATATTACATTCGAATGTTCACATGTTAGATGTTCCTGGATCGGGTACCTTTTATTCATAGAGTTGCTTACAAAATAATGAGTTTCTGATATAAAGGGACATGTTTTGCATCTACTGGACAAACATGGAGCACTTCTT
>NW_008707797.1:205199-207032 GCF_000327385.1 Lottia gigantea | reverse complement strand
ATAAATACAGTAATCTGATTGGACAATAAAACTTGATTCTAGTGATTGACCAATCAGATGACTGGAACACTAAAAGTTAAGTTTTCGAGAATAAGGTCCCTGGGTACCAAGGTCATGTAATTTTCTAGTTTTTAGTGACATTCTCGGTGGTAGTAACATATGTTAATAGACACAGGAGGTAAAACTTCCCGATGAAAATTGAGATTGATGAATATTACTTGTGAAGAATTGTCACCAGTATCTCCTTATTTTACATATATATTTTACAATAAACAGCAGGACATGTTTGATGCAGACTGTTTACAATTCAGATACTATTTAATTATGATAAACTCTCATTCGATATGGATCTTCTCATTCATGTTTTCAATGGTTGTTATACCCTATAATAAAAACCTGGTCATTTCAGAATCCATATTCAGTCATTTGACCATTTTGATATCTGATTATTTGGAACCAAAAACATTTGCTCGACACCCTCCTAGGATTACTTTTTCTCGCGCTTTTCTGCACTTTCTCGCCTTTTCTCGCCTTTTTTCCTTCTTGAATTGTCTCCCTGTCCCTCACTTTCTCGTCGTCGAGAAGTCGAGAGTAGAAATTGCCACCAACGGCTTCCATAGTTGACCAGCTAGAAAGTGTCAGTACCGGGTTTACTTCCCGGTCAACTGGATGTACCAAAGCGAACAATGACCAACTGGACACACTTCAAGTTGTGAAAATGATTGTCCACTACTACACAACCTCTACTCCTGATTTCGCCATACTTTGAAGGAGATTTTGATTAACGGAATTATCTTGTGTGGATTTTTATTGACCATGTATGAAAGCAAACAGTGTAATTCTGGTTGAGTTTAGAGACAGTGGTGTTAGTATGACAAATAATACACCTCTTCCCTTACGGGTGATAAGGCCGGGTGATACCAGAAGCAACTGGATTTTTTGGGATGAATTTTGAGCATTCAGAGGGTCTAAGTTTCATTTCAAAACAAGACCGTTGACTTGATTGAAGGGGCTGGGCCCAATGGCCCATCTTGTTTGATATAGGGAAGAAAGGTAGGACGTAAAACCTCATTTCATTTCGATACAGGAATAACTACAACTATTTCTAATGCTGTTATAATTTATTCATTTTAAATAATCGGCCGATTATATTCAGGACAGTGCGTGGTTATTCTCCAAGTATATCTTGATTAGTTCTCTTTGTCTCCCGCTGAAATAGAACAGAAATTTATCAGGTTAGATTAGGTATTAATTATCTGAAAATCATCCCGGGACTCAAACCATACTGAGAGTAGGTACATCAACCATTATAAACACTCTATTAAAGGAAACGTAAAGAAACTTATATAAAAAAAGAATAGAGGTTATTGCTGTCAAGGTATAATGCGAAATTCGTAATAGCTTGACAATGTAAAGATGAAGAGAGACAGGATTTGAAAGTAGTCTAGTTATGGTAAAGGTGAGTGCTCTCCCTTGAATACTTTAGAAATAGCATCATTTTATATTGGTCTTTTTACTGTCACCAGAATGATTTTGTTTAGTTTTGCCTTTGTTCATAGTAATGTATTTTCACCAGTTACGTCCCTTGAAGTGTTTAAATTCGTCGGTCAAGTCGTCAAGTTGCTATTTATTTTGTTGGTGCGTACCTATTTGTATTAAAACTCCATTTATTTCATTTTCGTACCTATTTGTATAGTAAAACTCCATTTATTTCATTTTCGTACCTATTTGTATAGTAAAACTCCATTCATTTCATTTTCGTACCTATTTGTATAGTAAAACTCCATTTATTTCATTTTCGTACCTATTTGTATAGTAAAACTCCATTTATTT
>NW_008707797.1:171348-204048 GCF_000327385.1 Lottia gigantea | reverse complement strand
GTAGCGCGATGTTGACATGCTAGAGGTAGTAAGAAATGATCAATGTATTCTGACACTGCATATGACTCACTACCACAGTCAGATATAATCGGGCGGCCTTTAGGGATTTTATTCGAGATAAACCACTCCTTGGTTGGATTCTTATGGATTTTAGGCAAAGTGTACAAATGTCTCTCGCGACAATCAGGTTTGGCAGACAGATAGTCATATTGTTTCTGTTTGAGATAACTAGTTTTGAATAAATCGGCAAGAATATTATTAATCATGTTAGCAGTTTCTTTGAAAATTGGTTTCGGTAAAATGGCATAATGTTTAGGATTATTCAGTTGATTCTCTGCTTCTGAAACGTAATCCTCCCTATTCAGAATGACACAACATGAACCTTTGTCACTCTTTTTAATAACAATGCTATCGTCTTTCTTAAGTAAGTTTAACGCTTCACGTTCCACTCGTGTGAGATTAGGCTTTTCGTGTGTTATGGAAAGGTTCACTGTTTGGCTATTCATACTAGCAAATGCTTTCAATATTTCAGGATGGATGGCGGCCTGAGGGGGTGTCCACGTGGATTTAGGAATAAACATTGTTCTAGCACCACGTGGGGGTGGTTTCGAAAAAAATATGTGCAGCTAAGATTTCGTTGAAATCGTTCAATGGATGGTCGGAGATAATTCAAGTTAGCTATCTTTGGTGTGGGAATAAACTTAAGTCCACGGTCTAAGATTGAATGCTGAAGGGGTGTGAGAATTTTGCGGCTCAAGTTAACTACAGCGATGGCCTCTCAGTATTTTTATCCCCAGTAATTAGTTTAAAGACTTACTCGATGCTTGAAGCTGGTGTATCCAAAACAAATAAATGCTGTTTGCTGTTTCTGGAGACCAATGAAGATTATCAACTGTTTCGAATTCTTCTTCGTAGGGTGGTAAGATTGTTGCGCTGTTGATACTGGACTCCATCATCATGTTGTTGAGGGTGCTGAGGTTCTGTTGTGCTTTCTTCGAGATTGTATTTGAAATGGGTATACATGTGAAGAGGATCTTGGAGTTTGGGAAGGTTTTGTTGGCTGTGGCGATTAATTTCTGGGCTTGGTTAAAGGAGGTCTTTGGTATCTGATCACGGTTGTTGAGGCCTACATGAAGAATAATGGTAGTAGGTTTGGGATCATGGTCGTATGATTCCAGGATTGACTGTATGTGATGGATTTGGGCACAGGAGTAAGAATGTATTTCGGTGTCTGAACTGGTTTTGGTAATTCGATTCAGGTTAGATGATCCAATTATTAAGGTTGATTTCTTTAGAGACTGGGATCTGGTTCGAGGAGGGGAAGGTCTGGATACACGTCTCGACTTGGATGGAGACTGAGGGGTGGTTTGCTGGTCCAAAAACGCACAGAAGGAAGAAAGGTTGGCGGATCCTGGATCACGTGGTGAAGATTCAGATGGTGTGGAAGGGGAAGACGAGTCTGAAAGTGAAAAGAGAAGTGGTGTGCCCTCTCTACGAGAGCGTTTACCTATGTCTTCTGGACTAGGAGTAGGTGAACTTCGGGCTCGTTTAGGGGTTTGGTTCGGCAGCGTGGTAGCTCTAGATGGTGCAGGTGTAGTGTCCATTTCAGTTGGTAGAGATATGGTTACTCTGGTTTTTGTTTCGTTGATTGTTTGGTAGAATTTGGAAATTACAGCTTGAGTGAGACGTTTCCCATAGGAGCGACGGGCCCAGGACAGGGCATGAGAAGCGATGCGGTCGACGGCAGGTGATGATAAAGACTTGGTACGAATGGTGGTCAGCTTCTCTTGAAGTGTGGTTTGGTAATGGTCGATCAGGACCTGCGTAACCTTACAGAGCCATGTCCGATTGAGGGATCTAATATTCGCGTCGACAGCTGATGTTTTCATTGCTGGACGGATAAAACTATCCAACTCAGAGACTTTGTGTTTGAAGGTAAACGCTGGTTGGCCTTGCTGTTGAAGGGTAAGGATTGCCAAATGATGGAGGCACTGCAAAACTTGGAAGAACACCTTCACAAAGGGTTCTTCCTCCTTATGAGTGGGGACCGGTTGGCGTCGGTGGGCTGGTAGTCGTTTCTGTTGTTGGTCAGGTTGATGGTTACCTCTTGATTGGTAGGCTGTGTTGTAGGTAGGTCGGCGATGGGGTGGGATATAGCTGGATGGGTTGGTTGGTGGTCGGCGATTGGTAGGTGGTAGAGGTCGATGGAAGACAGGGCCGTTGTAGGGTACGTGATATTGGTTTGGTTGACGATTAGTGTTTCTATTTCTGGCTTCTTGCCAGTGGTTGTTGTAGTTGGGGAGCATAATGAAAATAACTTGGGGTTAGAAGGGAATGTACAGCGGATGTAACAGGAGGAAACTGTATATGCTAGCGTGAAAATGTTGGTACCATTCTATTTGTACCATCCCGATTTCCATCTGACGTCCGAAGTAAGTTATGTTGAGTGAAAAGGGAGATAATCTTAACTTGGGGCTAAATTGTAACTTCATAAGTCTATATTTTTATTGTTTTATATTTCAGGTGAAAACCAAGATGAATAAAACCTAAGAAAGAAAATGAAATGTTAACCACCATGGTTTGACCAGATTAGATTATTGTAACTTGTTATCATTGTTTTCTGCTCCATCCCACTCACTTCCCCGACCCCCCACAACCTCTTTTAGTATTTTGCAATTCGAGTACTTTATTTGGGCCTTTTTGAAATAGATTTTACCAAAGATGTTCTTTCAATTTTAAATAGGAGCCAGCAGATGACTTGCCTGGGTGATGTCTGTGATATTATCGACAGAATCCTCTCATATTTGATTGGGATGACTTGATCACTTTTCTTTTCATCGACAACGTTTGGCTCAATGCCATTAGAGATGCTCCTTGAAATCCTAGAATTGATAAAAATAGTGGGGGTGAAGCGGAGTTTGAGTTAACTGCAACCGAGAAATGTGCGAACATGTTGATACTAGAAAGACTGCACAAGAGAATAAACTAGTAAGACGTCTGTAATATGGTTGTCAAGATGTACAGTTGGATAATAGTAGTCAATGGAAATCACAACATTGTAGAATAGCAGAATAGATTAACTTACTAAAAATCTAAAACCTGACACTGTAAAGTAAAAATATAAGATAGATTGTAAGCACCATACAAATATACATACAATACAGAGCTTTGTAGTGATAACACGATTTTCTGTATCGGGCATTTAACACCCTAATCCAAAAACACGCGAGCTATACACAAGGTCAGTAAAGAAATAATAGGTTTTCTCTTCTTTTGTCTGCATTCGTGTTCTTAAAGGGGCATGAGACCGAAATTCTTTTTTTTGCTCAAATTTATAAAAACTATTCACCAAAAATATAAAGAAATATGTCCCTTAACTTATCTGAAAGTTTTAACTCAATAAACAGCAGGTCATTCTTTAATGCCACAATTACTTAAAACGTCTACGTAACATTTTAAAGTTTGTTATGTTTTCTGGAAGCTGTTAGAAAACTACTGTACGGATTTAAGTAAACTAAACGCTTAGTTGTAGAGAAATATGTCTCCTACGTATTCTGAAGGTTTCAACTAAAAATATGGAGTCTTTATGAGGCCAAACACCCATACTAGTTTAATAAATAGTTTTTCAATTATGCCTTTATAAAACAAACTCATATTGATCCAGTAGATACACAGATGTAAATAGCATATGTAAGTAATATTTTCAGGTATAATTTACAACGTTTTTTGCAAACCGCCTCTTTAACATTATTTTATGTTCCGAGTTCGTGTTCTTAACTATCTATTTTTACCATTTTTATTCACCGCATTGCAACACAGACGTCAAATTGAACAATTGAAATTGGACAATCACTACTCGGCTCTCTATCTATAGCACAAAGAACAAGAACAATTTCACCACAGAATTATATCGACCTTGCATTGCTCAATCGAATCTTTTTCTCCTTAAAGATGTATATTTTTTCTATAAAAGGCGAGAAAATCACATTTACAAATCATGTCTATATTTGAAGGTCTGAAGGTAAGAATAATAATATTTTGTTCAGATTGAATGATGAATGTTGAAGTGATTTGTACAGTGATTCGAGTTGACGACTGATATCATCTCAACAGTAATCATTGAATTTTTTAGGCTAGTTGAATATGTAGGTTAATTGTTTCGTTTGTTACTTGCCACCAGTGGAGGATGGGGGGGTTGAGAGAAAGTTTTTATTCTGCCCAACCCCTCCCCAGGTTAATTACGAAACCTCTCTTGAACCAACTTCAGACCCATAGCCATAAATAAGACAAGTATATTCTATTACTGTTTCAGATATTTAACAAGACTACAAACAACAATGATGAATTTAACTGTAGTTACCTCCCTTCTCGTCATGGTGGCTATTTCGTTACAATCTGTTGAAGCTGCAGGGCGAAGGTAAGTTATTTATTCTGTATGACTGTATAATTTAAATCCAAATCCAGACTTTTAACTTTTTAATAGACTTTACCATTGTTTTCTATACACCATTCAATTGATAACTCGGGTCTGAATTATTTTAATGGTTTGTAAGCGGAAACATGTAAGGTTAAGGAATTCTTGTTTGTGTTTCAGGGAAACTTAGAACATCAAACTAGTCGAATATTTTTTATAAAGAAACTCCTATTTGTGAATTTATGAAATGTGTTGTGTATTATTTATAGATGTTGGTGTGATGCCCGGATTAACGGCAAAATCGTAAAGTCTTTCGGTAATAATGGTGTTATTTCCAGTTGCGGTTGGTTGTGCGGTTGTCGAAATAGCAATATGCTACAATGTGATTTAAAATGTGATGAAACCGTCCAGCATTGGGCAGAAAATATCTGTATACAGGGATATAGAGGGCAGAAAGTTAGAGCTCACTACAAAGCCAGTACCTGTGATACCGGATATGGAAGGCGTACATTCACTTGCACTCCTCCAAAAGTTTGTTATAAAAAAGTCACCAAACGTGTCCCTTATACTTGTTATAGAACCGTGACGCAAACAGTGACCACCCCATGTAATAAAGGATCGTCTGGTTCATCCGGTGGTATCAATGGTATCCACAAGGGGGCACTACAGTTATAAAGAAGTATATTTGGTTATATTAGAGTAAATTGATCTGACTTTGTTTTCATGTAGTTTTTGAATTTTTTGAATCTTAATCCTTTAACCCTTTTGTAGCTAAATCTGTTACTCTCTTCCAGCTTAATATATTATATCTTTGTTCTTGTGTTAATCACGTCTACATCAGAATATATATATTGGTATACATTATATCTCGTTTTGGTTTTTTTTCATATTAACTGACGGAAACTTACCCACTATACCTAGTATATACAGGGTGTTTCTACAGTATAGATGTGAACAAATACTGAAGTTGAAGGGGGGGGGGGGGGGGGGGGAAGGGGGTCTTGGTAAGGGGGTTGGAATAAGTTTACCAACTCTAATTTAAAAACAACCCATATGTTAATCCGGGAACAGTCCAAATAAAACAATCCCCTTATCTATTATATAAACCCCTTGTTAAATCCAAAACCCCCTGTTATCATCTGTAGGAAACACGAAATTATTGTATGGGCCAGTTATTAATCTGTACTGAAAACTGTTCAACAAAAACTTCTTTAATTTAAGGGGTGGGGAGGGGGATGGGGGTTAAAACCCCCCCCCCAGGGTTGAATATTTAAAGATTTTTTTTATAACAAAAACCCTGAAAGAACCGAATGAAATAATGGCCAAAACGTCCTCCAATAAAGTAACTCCATCCCCATAAAAGATAAATGGCAATAGTATAAATATGATAATTGAAATGATTAACTAAGAATACAAAGAAAGCTTACCCTAAAAGTTGTTTAAACTATAACCTGTGTAAAGGTTACCTATTTTATCATCAAAAGGTTTTAAAGGAAATCTGTAATAGAATAATGTATGAAGGTAAAGTAATGACTATGTAATAAAATTGTATAAATGAGAGAATTATGAGTGAATTGGCTGAAGATCTATATTCTATATTTGAAACTTTTATTTAATTCAACATAGTCGACATCGTGGTAACCAAAATAAACAAATAATATAAAATACTAGAATTATACTTATACTGAAAGTTATCCTAAAACACTCAAACATAATATAAACACTGTAAAAGTATATACAAGCACTGTATAAAAACTAGCAAATACCAAATTTAGTATCAGGCCCGTTGTTACAGGAGAGGGGGTAGAGGTGGTGCATATCATCACTAAACACTCCACCCCTATTGCCCCCCTCTGATATATTACTCACCCCTATTCAACTTTTTTGGCAGCATACATGATAATATATTATATATTGTTTATAAAAAAAATAAAATGTCTAGATCTGTGAACATGTTCGAGCTAATATTTAAATAGTATAATAGAGTATAGTTACATCATATACCTTATAAAATACACTGGTGAATAATACACACATTATATACAGATAAACAGGGTGTTTGTAGACTTTATATTTTGTTCAAATCCGTATTCTTCAACTTCCTTATCTATATACACGTCACGTCAAATAATATGGTACAATTGAAAGTTGGTTACGCACCACCTACCCCATTTTATCTTGTCGTAAATGATAGAAAAATGCTGGCCTAGAATCGGAGTAGAAGATTTCTGACCCAAACACAAGAAGGACATTATTTTACAATTTACATATTTGAACCATATTTGAACGTCTCAAGGTAAGTATAATAATATTTTGTTCAAGTTAAATGTCTCAAGGTAAGAATATTAATATTTTGTTCAGGTTAAATGTCTCAAGGTAAGAATATTAATATTTTGTTCAGGTTAAACGTCTCAAGGTAAGAATATCAATATTTTGTTCAGGTTTAATGTCTCAGGTAAGTATAATAATATTTTGTTCAGGTTTAATGTCTCAGGTAAGTATAATAATATTATGTTCAGGTTAAATGTCTCAAGGTAAGAATAATAATATTATGTTCAGGTTAAATGTCTCAAGGTAAGAATAATAATATTATGTTCAGGTTAAATGTCTCAAGGTAAGAATAATAATATTTTGTTCAGGTTAAATGTCTCAAGGTAAGTATAATAATATTTTGTTCAGGTTAAACGTCTCAAGGTAAGAATAATAATATTATGTTCAGGTTAAATGTCTCAAGGTAAGAATAATAATATTTTGTTCAGGTTAAATGTCTCAAGGTAAGTATAATAATATTTTGTTCAGGTTAAACGTCTCAGGGTAAGAATAATAATATTTTGTTCAGGTTAAATGTCTCAAGGTAAGTATAATAATATTTTGTTCAGGTTAAACGTCTCAAGGTAAGAATAATAATATTTTGTTCAGGTTAAACGTCTCAAGGTAAGAATAATTATCTGCTACCTACCACATTTTAGTTAGGAGCCTGCCTAGACCAATTTCAGACACCCAGCCATCAATAAAAAGTTTCCATCCCAATACTGTTTCAGGTATAAAACAACCGACAGGAATACAATCAACAATGATGAATTCAACTGTAGTTACCTCCCTTCTGGTCATGGTGGCTATTTCGTTACAATCTGTTTCAGGTATAAAACAACTGACAAGACTACAAACAATAATGATGAATTTAACTGTAGTTACCTCCCTTCTCGTCATGGTGGCTATTTCGTTACAATCTGTTTCAGGTATAAAACAACCGACAAGACTACAAACAACAATGATGAATTTAACTGTAGTTACCTCCCTTCTCGTCATGGTGGCTATTTCGTTACAATCTGTTTCAGGTATAAAACAACCGACAAGACTACAAACAATAATGATGAATTTAACTGTAGTTACCTCCCTTCTGGTCATGGTGGCTATTTCGTTACAATCTGTTTCAGGTATAAAACAACCGACAAGACTACAAACAATAATGATGAATTTAACTGTAGTTACCTCCCTTCTCGTCATGGTGGCTATTTCGTTACAATCTGTTTCAGGTATAAAACAACCGACAAGACTACAAACAATAATGATGAATTTAACTGTAGTTACCTCCCTTCTCGTCATGGTGGCTATTTCGTTACAACCTGTTGAAGCTGCAGGGCGAAGGTAAGTTAAAACTATAGAGTTGTTTTTTCTATGAGGGAAACATCTTGTTATCTATGGAGCAAGCAAGGCTTTCCGTACACTTCAACCGGTAAACATCTTGACTATAGACAATTAGACATCTAATAAAAATATATTTAGCGGAGACCTTTCTGCCAAGGCCCCTAAATTGCTGTATTCTCTAGCGTACAACCTAATCATAACGCTGCATCTACAAACTTCGATATTTTTTTCCCACAGAAACACGTTTCGTTTTATGTTTCAGATGTTGGTGTGATGCCCGAGTAAACGATGTAGTTATTAAAAACTTTGATGTAATTGATAGTTGTGGTGGATGGTGCGGATGTGGTGATAACAGAATTAATAGATGTGGTTTAACTTGTGATGAAAAGGTCCAGGATTGGGTAGAAACTGTTTGTTTACAGAAATATAAAGGACAACAAGTTAGATCTCACTTTAAAGCCAGTAATTGTAAGACCGGAGATGGAAGTCGCACATACACCTGCAATCTACCAAAATTATGTACTGAAAAAGTCACCGAAAATATCGTTTTCACCCAAACAGTGACCACTTGTGGCACTGCTTCTGAGGGTATGAGTGGTTCTTCCAAGACCGGAGATCATTGGAAGGTCCTGTGGGTCCTGATGATCCTGCAGGTCCGGTTATTTTGCCTGGAGGGTTAGCAAGTGCCTCAAATCTTAACGAACGAATCTCACATACCGTGAAGTAAATTGTAGTTTTGTAGTTTTGTAAAAAAGGAGTGAAAGTTAAACTGGAAATCCTGCCTCTTTTCTAGATTGTCTTGTTAAAATAATTTAATTCAACCGTAACATTTTCACTTATTGATGTAGAAATAGTACAGTGGTTGTTTATTTCTCTTCATACTGTATGTTTGTTTAGAGTTTTGTATCAGAAAAGTTATCATTTAGAACACTTTGTCTTAATCCTTCTCATATTAATACATGAATAAAATAATGATATGAATATTATAACTTTTATCTGATTCAATATGAGAGTACGAAGGGTTAATATCTCACTTGTCTAGAGAGCTTCATTATCCCCAAACAGTAGCACACAGGGCCTCGGTTTATTGTCCCAAGCGAACGACTACCATGTCAGCCCCTTCGACCTGAATCACTGATAGCGGGAAATTGGGATGAAAAATTCGAGGGTATTATCTCGACCTACGTGATTCATTGCCGTGAAATGTTCCAAGGCACAAGTATAACTTTTACTTTCACTTTTACCAGACATAAGAAACTGAAATGAATACAAAATACTTCCTTGTCAACTATCACGTGATTGAAAAAGGGACAGGTTCTCTCGTGACTGTATTTAGTTAAGGATCAAATAGGGGTTTGAAGATTCTGAGTTTGAGTAAGTATACAGAACTATTATACATGGTAACATATCGATTTCGAGTCGATGAAGCCTCTATATTCACCTATAATTAATAAAGTTCTGTCTGTCGCCTATGTTGTTTTACCTTGAGAAGTTAGCTGTATGTGTTGCAATATGTCAAGTCATTGTGATTCAATATAGTACAATGTATAATATAATACCCGAAAGAACCTACCAACAGTTATATAGTAATATATTTAATTACATGTTAAACTTAACAAGAGGTTTTCTAGCATTTTCTTGTGTATCGGGGACACCTTTGACATCTATTTGGACATTCCAATTCCAAGAAAGAGTTAACCGGAAATGACGTAGCTACAGCGACAGAATTCGTAGCCATTATACCACCACACTCTTAAAAAGTCTAGAAAACCTCTTTACAACCTCTTTAAGAACAATTTCTTGCCATAGGTGGTGTTCTAAAAGGCATCTGTTTAAAAAAATGTTGGCTCCCTGATATTGTCCACTGGTATTTTTCGATTATAAGGCGGAGGGGGCAGGGGTGGGGGCGAATAAAGGCCATAGAAATGGCAAGGGTGGGGGGGACAAAAACCAGGCGTTTACGATCTAAATGATAAGCAACTTGAAAAGGTTAAACATATTCTGTTTAAACAAATATATATTTCAGAAAATGTCGAAGAAGAGTCGTGGAAGTCTTCCTGATGCCGATAGAAGCACTCTTCAATATTTCCATGTCAGGCTTAAAACAGATATCTGTCTTCATCCACTAATAGATCATCTATTTAACGAGCAAGTTATTGATCAAGACGAATTGGATATTATAACAACAACTAAAGAACGAAGTGGCCGTGCTTCAGGTGTGGAAAAAATGCTGGAAATTTTGCGATTTTCGGGAAGACAGGCATTCCATTTGTTTCTTGAGTGTCTTGAAAATAAAGATGTAGGATATGAAGAATTGGCTAAAGAGCTTAGGAAACACAGACAGACTCTTCTGCCTGTTTAACGTTTTAATCCTTCAGCTTTCAGAGCACCTTGTTGTCCGGTGTACAGTAGATGGTGCTATTTATGAATAAACGTCATTCTTGCCTCGTAAAGAGGAACGATTTGTACATGTTATATACACGTTATTCTCAACTCTCTTTTATACTTCTCGTGAAAAAATATTATAGAAATATTGCCATTTTTATCTGAGGCCGGCAGGTTGACATCCCCACCCCAGCAACTTTCACATAATATATTACATTAAAGAATTTGTGTCATGCTTGAAATGAATAAATAAATTCAAAGATAATTAGTTTATTTTTATTGTGTTAGGCAGAAAAAATTCTTTCAATCAATCTAGATATTGTACTGATCTATAATGATTATAGTTGGCCAAGAAGTACCAGGGGAGACAAATCATAGAAAATATGGCACACGTTGTCCAAAACATTTTCTGTCAAATCCTGAAGTCTTTCATCACTTTTGTTAAATCTCAGGATGTAACTGGATGGAAACGATATTTGGACATTGTGAAATTGATATAACATTTCCCTTTAAGATCCCAGCACGTCTCCAAAAAAACCCATAGGCCCATAATTAAGACTATAATTAAAAACGGATTATAGACCATAAAACATATTTATGCTGCGGTGTCATGGTTTCTCCGACTGCTCCGACACCCTGACTGCTCCGACACTCCGACACTCCGACACTCCAACAGGTCATTTGAATCTTGATATTCGTAAAACTCAACATCTGATCGAGAACCCAAGCCACATTATTGAATAGAACCCTCTTCACAAACCACGACGATACAACCCGGAAATACCAAGAGAACATCATGATACGGAAGATAAAGCCCACAGAGACTATGATACTGTGTTCTTGTTAATTACTCCACAACAAGACTGTTTTATTATTTGATGGGCAGGTAGAATGAAAAATGTCCATTTTGATGAAAAAAAAATCAAATTTCACACAACCTAGAATTAGACTCGATGAGGCGAATGATTTCCTTGATTTGGACTATTATTGGTACCAACATCAACACTTGAGTATCGTATTATCGCTGCATGGATATATTATCATACAAGTCATGGTTGAAAAAGGTTCACACACACAAACCACACACCCTCACACATACACACATACACACACACACACCCACACACCCACACACAGACTCCATAAAACTATAAACTGACACTTGTAGTCTGTAGATTGTGAAGAATTGTCACCAGTATTTCCTTATTTTACATACATACAGGATCTAACACCGTCAATCTAGAAACATTTCCTTAACTTTACAGGATCTAACACCGTCAATCTAGAAACATTTCCTTAACTTTACAGGATCTTTCACCATAGTCCAGAAAATATAAAAATATCTTTTGTTGATTTGGTGTGATATAAGGTAAACATGTTAAATAATACTGAGAAGAAATAAATTAATTTTAACAAGAATGGATTATAAATTGGAGAGATAAACGAAGATATTTCAGAATAAAGTTGATTGTTATAACGATATCGATTCTTCAACTATAAAACGAATATAAAATTTGAATTTCTTAAAAAGACTGGCAAGTAAGTAGACCTTTTGAATTGATAGAGATCTGAATCGGGTGATTTGAAAGTAACTTATGGACAAAAGGATTAACTACAGAGATGTGTGATAAACACAGTTTAGTAGATCAATGTCGTCCTCTAGTATTGTCATTTTTTCTTATTTGACCATAGAAAACTGTAATTGTACCACGCAATCTTCAAATATTTACACGACTATATACCTTTCAGATTTATAAAAACCAGGGATTTTAGGGGGAAATAATGAAAATTTAATTAATAACTGGTTGTCATAAATAGAGCTTATTAAACGAGTGATTATGACATATGATATTTGTAAATTGAGTTGCCAGATTTAATATTACCCAGCCTTGGCGAAGGAAATATTTTATCTGGCAACGAAATTCATAAATTCTATCCTTTTACACAATTATCAATAAACGCATATTTCCTCAAATTCCTTTCACGTTTTCTATATAACTTTTTTATTTTGAAGTCAGCCTTTTAACATCTTTCTACAAAATGTCTTCGCGCCTAAGAAATTAGATCTAGGTATACAGGTTCACGTGATTACTAAATTGAAATTTTAATCAAAGATATGTTTTTGGAACCGGTTCATGTCCTTTCCCCTCAATTCAACTTACCATGTTTACATGTGGCCAAATTTGCATAATTGTTAATAAACCTGTGTTATGAGCACAGAAACTGTAATGTTTTGTGATAAATTTGGATACACCACGAAAATATAAGGAGCAAAAAATTGATTCCATGATTCAACAGGTCAATCAAATTTGACATGGTTTTTTTATTTTGATTGATTTTTTACAGAATGAAATTAGCTCTTATTTTGGTCGCTGTTGTCTTGGTAGTGAATGTAGAAGGCTGGAGATTGACGCGCCGAACATCACGCTTCACTATACCACGCTTCCCTATACCACGCTTCCCTACACCATGCTACCCTATATCACGCTTCCCTAAACCACGTAAACCATCCATACCACGTATGCCTTGGGGTAAGAGAAATGTGCGAGAAGCCGAAGGTGATGCTGGTTTCAAAGCCGCAGCTGAAGACGGTGTTTTGTCTAACGATGAAATAAAATCTGTATTCGGAGTTAAAGATGAAGATTTGGCTGATTTTTATGATCTTTATGATGTTAACGGTAAGTAATAAAGTTTATTGTATCTTATTTGAAGGGTGAAACTTTATCTAGACTCCATTGTTCGGATCAATGAGTATATCGAAGTACAGGTACTTGCGACTCCAAGAAATCCTATAAGACAACACCCTAGGGAGAAGATTCAGATTGTAGTTTTGCAATAAATCTTTAAGGTGGTTTGTGTGTGTGTGTGTGTGTGTGTGTGTGTGTGTGTGTGTGTGTGTGTGTGTGAGTGGGGGGCGGGGCGGAGTCTGACAGTCATCATTTAATGATGATGAATGATGATGGATGATGATGAATGATGATGAATGATGATGAATGATGATGAATGATGATGATGATGATGATAAAGATGATGATGTTTATTTTACAGGCGATGGAAAAATAACAGTTGAAGAATATCAATCTGTCACCACTATCCTTGCCAACGGTAGGTCAATTCTTTTTACTATAAACTCTGGCAAAACTGAATTGAGCCATTATGTGTAAGCAGAATGTGAAATGGTCCCGTCAAACAGCCAATTACGAATTTTGCGCCTTATACCTTGACTGAAATAGCCTCCATTCTCCTTTTAGATAAATTTCTTTACAATCCCTTTAGAGTGTTTATAATTGTTGAAAAATCTTCTGATTGATGTACCTACTCTCAGTTTGGTTTGAGTCCCGGGATGATTTTCAGATAATTAATACCTAATCACACCTGATAAATTTCTGTTCTATTTCAGCGGGAGACAAAGAGAACTAATCAAAATATACTTGGAGAATAACCACGCACCGTCCTGAATATAATCGACCGATTATTTAAAATAAATAAATTATAACAGCATCAGAAATAGTTGTAGTTATTCCTCCCTCGAAATGAAAAAGAAGTTTTACGTCCTACCTTTCTTCCCTATATCAAACCCTATTTTTGCATAAAGCTGTGGCTTATTTAGGGCTTGGGCCGTTGGTCCACATCAACCACCCCCATCCGCCATCCCAAGACAACAAGGTCTCAAGGGACTTCACCTGTAAATCAATCTATAAGTTGTCATGGTAACACCAGTGTCTCTAAACGCAATCAGAAGTAAACCCAATACTGCCACTTTCGAACTGGTCAACTATGGAAGCCGTTGGTGGCCATTTTTACTCTGGACCTATCGCCCTTTCGCCCAACAGAAAGTGAAAAAATGCGAAAAAGGGCGAAAAAGCGAGAAAAGGCGAGAAAGTAAAGAAAGGCAATAGGAGAGAGAATCCCAGGTTGGGGCAAAAATGTAACAAAAGACGAGAAAGTAAAGAAAATGTTAAAGGAAAAGGGAGGAACCGTAGGTGGGTGTCAGACAGGTTATTGGGGTCCTAGATGACCAAATAACAAACTAGTCAAATGAAACATTCAAAGAATTATGCTATTGATATAAAGGTGTTGTTTTTAATTTATTTTATATGTATGTATATTTTAATTTAATTCCTTAATTATAACTTTGACCTAAGTTAAGGGGCATAGTAAACCCTTTGTTGTCTGTAGTTCATTTACCTCCCTTTTTGTGCGGGACTGCATTGTAATGGTGTTTTGCTCATGCAAGTTGACTATTTTTCAAAACAAGACAAAAGTGCTCTTTGGCGAGTACTACTTGAATTGATGTATGATAAAAAGTAAACCAGAGTCATAAGTAAACAGTCCTTCGTCCAAAAATACCTGTCTGATAAGTGTGGAATATCCATTCATATGAAATTCTAGATTTGATCTTGGTTAATATGAATAGAGACTTATTGATAGGGAAAAGAGTAGACGTAAAACTTCATTTATTTCAATGAAGTAATAAATACAACTATTTTTGATGCTGTTATAATTTATTTTAAATTTCGAATAATCGGCCGATTTTATTCAGGGCGGTGTGAGGTGATCTTTCAGTTTCGTCTTGTCATCATCTATTGTCCTTCTTCTTCGCCTTGCACTGAAATTGAACAGACATATATTAGGTTGGATTAATACATTTTTAAAAAGGAAAACTATTATGAACTGCGTCTAATACCTTGACTGCAATAGTTACCTCCTGTCTTGTAATGCAGCGATTGGATTGGATACCCCTCCCTTTTTTAATGCTTTAGAATAAATATACACAAGTTAACTGATCAGGTTGACTGTTTGACTGGATCATTTTACATTCTGATCAGCTCTATTGACTCGGTTCAGTGACAAGATCATTTCATATTCTGATTACTCCAAGTGATTTCGGTTCAGTTATGACAGAGTTCATAATAAAAGAAAAGACCTACTGTTTTCAAGGATAGAAGACACAGCTTCAAATTCTGCAACTGTTATTACTCCATCCTCTGTAATATATACATCCAAATCATTATCATCATCGATCATCATCATTATCATTATCATCATCATTATTATCATTATCATTATTATCATTATTATCATTATCATCATCATTATCATCATCATTATTATCATTATCATTATTACCATTATCATTATTATCATTATCATTATTATCATTATCATTATTAACATTATCATTATCATTATTAACATTATCATTATTATCATTATCATCATCACCATTATCATTATCATTATTAACATCAATTTCATCATCATTATTATCATCAATCATTATCATTATCATTATTACCATTATTTGTTTTATCATCATCATCATTCATGATTATTATAATAATCATCATTATCAATATCATTCTTATGACACACACACACTCACTGAGTTAAAGATGTATTGCAAAAAATAAAACCATACTCTGCTCTCTAGGACGTTGTCTAAGATTTCTAGGGGTCGGACGTTTCTTGTGGCTTCGACGATATACTCATTTATCTGAACAATGGAGTCTAGATAAAGTTTCACCCTTCAAATAAGATACAATAAACTTTATTACTTACCGTTAACATCATAAACTTCATATACTTCAGCCAAACCCTCATCAGCGACACCAAGAATGGATTTTAGTTCATCATCGGACAAAACACCGTCTTCAGCTGCAGCTGCTTGTTGTACATCTCTCTTACCCCATGGTATTCTTGGAATAGGGATACGTGGTAAACGTGGTAATGGGATACGTGGTATAGGGATGCGTGGTATACGAATAGGTGGTATTCGAATTCGTGGAGCCCTCCATCCCCAGCCTTCTACATTCACTACCAAGACGACAGCGACCAAAACAAGAGCTAATTTCATTCTGTAAAAAATACGGAAAATTAAAATTGATTTAAATGAAGCTCTGTTTCTTCTCCGTTTTCAGCGAATAGCAATAATATTAAATAAAAAGTTTTCTAACTTACTTGTTGGTTGTACAGATTTTCTCTGATGGAATATCATCATTTTTCTCCCTGATTTATACTCAATTCTTGTCAAAAATAATTAATCTATCTTCAAAAAACCTGTTACCTTTTTTGCGAGTCATCCGTGTCAGTTACTAGCAGTCCGAACTTCTGATCTAGTATAGGACAATAAACCGAGTCTCCGTGTGCTGTAGACTGTTCACCTCTCGAGGGTTAAATATCGAAAAAGTGATGTTGAATTCTGCTTTTCCCTCATTGCACACTGCATGGTATTATTTGTGATCTGATCAATTCGACGCAGGGTGCCGTATTTTCGAATTTTGATGCAACCCTAAACGTCTACATTTGGTGTTAAAACCATTCCCTTTTGGTTTATCATTAATCTTCTCACTAATAGCTTACAGTGATCCCCCCCCCCCCCTCCATCTACCCAACCCCTTTCATCCCATCCCCTTCTTGGCCCCTCCACCTACATGTTCCTAAAAATCCCCCGTCAACCGGATGTAAGATGACCAACCTGAAGGTGGTATTTGCCGACAACCGGATATAGAACGCACGACTAGACACCTAACAAGTTGAAGTTGTGAAAGTTATAAACAAGGTATTGAAACGTATTGTGTCATTCTAATTGACTTTAGAGACAGTGGTGTAACTATGACAACTAATAAACTGATAATTGATTGATCTCCTTTACAGGTGATATACAGGTGAGAAACAATCCGGTAAACAAACAGTTACGAGAAATGGACAAAGTTTCCAGTTTCAACAGGTCAATCAAATTAGACGTGGTTTTCTTTAATTTGATTGATTTTTACAGAATGCAATTAGTTCTTATTTTGGTCGCTGTCGTCTTGGTAGTGAATGTGGAAGGCTGGAAATGGACGCCCCGAATACCACGCTTCCCTCTACCACGCTTCCCTATACCACGCTTCCCTATACCACGTATACCATCCATACCAAGAACACCTTGGGGTAAGAGAAATGCGAGACAAGCGGATGATGACGCTGCTTTCAATGCTGCAGCTAAAGACGATGTTTTGTCTAACGATGAAATTAAATCTGGCAAAACTGAATTGAGCCATTATGTGTAAGCAGAATGTGAAATGGTCCCGTCAAACAGCCCATTACGAATTTTGCGCCTTATACCTTGACTGAAATAGCCTCCATTCTCCTTTTAGATAAATTTCTTTACAATCCCTTTAATAGAGTGTTTATAATTGTTGAAAAATCTTCTGATTGATGTACCTACTCTCAGTTTGGTTTGAGTCCCGGGATGATTTTCAGACAATTAATACCTAATCACACCTGATAAATTTCTGTTCTATTTCAGCGGGAGACAAAGAGAACTAATCAAAATATACTTGGAGAATGACCTCACACCGTCCTGAATATAATCGGCCGATTATTTAAAATAAATAAATTATAACAGCATCAGAAATAGTTGCAGTTATTCCTCCCTCGAAATGAAATGAAGTTTTACGTCCTACCTTTCTTCCCTATATTAAAAAGGTGGGCAACATCACGCAGTGTGCAATGAGGGACGTTTACGAACACCTATCATTTACTAGAAAATAATCATTACAAGAAAAACAGACATGTTATTATCTAAATAAAATTATCTTTTGCATAAAGGCAGTGGCGTATTTAGGGCTTGGGCCGTTGGTCCACATCAACCACCCGCTCCCCCACCCCAAGACAACAAGGTCTCAAGGGGCTTCACCTGGTACTGTCACTTTCGAACTGGTCAACTATGGAAGCCGTTGGTGGCCATTTCTACCCTCGACCTCTCGCACACCAGAAAGTGAAAAAATGCAAAAAAGCGAGAAAAGGTCAGAATAAGCGAGAAAGTAAAGAAAAGCGATAGGAGAGAGAATCCCAGGTTGGGGCAAAAATTTAAGAAAAGGCGACAAAGTAAAGAAAAAGTTAAAAGAAAAGGGAGGAACCGTAGGTGGGTGTCGGACAGGTTATTGGGGTCCTAGATGATCAAATAACAAAATGGTCAAATGACCCAATATGGATTCTGAAATGACCAGGTTTCTATCTGACTAAGTTCCAAAATACTAAGATGTCTGTAAGAATTGTTACAGTGATAGGGGTGGTGGAATGATTCAGGGTTGGGAATGATTGAAGAGATCAGGTAGTGATTTAGTGGGCGGGGTGGGGGATTAGCAACAATTCAAAACATGAATGAGAAGATCCATATCGAAGGAGGGTTTATGATAATTAAGTAAAACGACATTTTGTGCGGGACTGCAGTGTAATGGCGTTTTGCTCATGGAAGTTGACTATTTTCCAAAACAAGACAAAAGTGTTCTCTGGCGAGTACTAATTGATTGATGTATGATTAAAGTACACTGGAGTTATAAATAAGCAGTCCTTTGTACAAAAACACCAAAAAAATAAAGCAGAAGTCTTTCACCAACAAATAAACAGCTTTGTTTACATTTGTGCCTGTTACGCCATTGGAGGCCTTCTCTTTTTATGTACGTTTTCACAATTTTCTCCACATTTCCCACATTTTATTAATATTGATAGAACTTCAAAGGCCTGTGCTGCTACTAATGTTTCGCCAATATGTTGTTTATTTTGGGTTTCGTTTTGCAGTTCAGATTGTTAGTTGGCCTACTGGGTTTATTTATTTCTAAGTCTCCTCAACATTTACAAATACAGAAATCATATAACATGAGAAGAAAAAGATACATCTATCTTTCTGTTCTAGAATATTGGTAAGGTAAATAGTACAATACATTCCATTAAGCGTTTCATGTCGGACCTGTAGCCTGTAAGCAGATTTTTCGATAGTAACGTTATAAACGCTAAGTTTTAGTGGAATTGCAGGAACCACGGATGTCTAATTGAAAATTGGAATGGTGCAAATCGATGCTGTCAGTGTTCCCGATACCAGGTTTAAAAAACCTTTAAATAACCAATCATGTCCAACATGATGTGGGTGGAAACCATCATTTACCGACTGACAGATGGCAGAACTGATAAATGTGGAATATCCATACATATGAAATTCTAGATTTGATCTTAGTTGAGGTAATATGAATAGAGACTTATTGATAGGGAAAAGAGTAGACGTAAAACTTCATTCATTTCAATGAAGTAATAAATACAACTATTTTTGATGCTGTTATAATTTATTTTAAATTTCAAATAATCGGCCGATTTTAGTCAGGGCGGTGTGAGGTGATCTTTCAGGTTCGTCTTGTCATCATCTATTGTCCTTCTTCTTCGCCTTGCACTGAAATTGAACAGATATATATTAGGTTGGATTAATACATTTATTAAACTATTATGATCTGCGTCTAATACCTTGACTGCAATAGTTACCTCCTGTCTTGTAATGCAGCGATTGGATTGGATACCCCTCCCTTTTTTAATGCTTTAGAATAAATATACACATGTTAACTGATCAGGTTGACTGTTTGACTGGATCATTTTACATTCTGATCACCTCTAATGACTCGGTTCAGTGACTGTTTGAAAGGACCATTTCACATTCTGATCAGCTCTATTGACTCGGTTCAGTGACTGTTTGACAGGACCATTTCATATTCTGATTACCCCAATGACACGATTCAGTGACTGTTTGACAGGACCATTTCACATTCTGATCACCTCTATTGACTCGGTTCAGTGACAAGATCATTTCATATTCTGATTACTCCAAGTGATTTCGGTTCAGTTATGACAGAGTTCATAATAAAAGAAAAGACCTACTGTTTTCAAGGATAGAAGACACAGCTTCAAATTCTGAAACTGTTATTACTCCATCCTCTGTAATATATACATCAAAATCATTATCATCATCATTATCATTATCATCATCATTATTATCATTATTATCATTATTATCATTATTATCATTATTATCATTATCATTACCATTATCATCATCATTATTATCATTATTATCATCAATTATCATCATTATCATTATCATTATTACCATTATCATTATTATTATTATTATCATTATTATCATTATTATTATCATCATCATCACCATTATCATTATCATTATTATCATTATTAACATTATCATTATTAACATCAATCATTATCATTATCATTATTACCATTATTTGTTTTATCATCATCATCATTCATGGTTATTATAATAATCATCATTATCAATATCATTCTTATGACACACACACACTCACTGAGTTAAAGATGTATTGCAAAAAATAAAACCATACTCTGCTCTCTAGGACGTTGTCTAAGATTTCTAGGGGTCGGAAGTTTCTTGTGGCTTCAGTACCTCGATATACTCATTGATCTGAACAATGGAGTCTAGATAAAGTTTCACCCTTCAAATAAGATGCAATAAACTTTATTACTTACCGTTAACATCATAAACTTCATAAACTTCAGCCAAACCCTCATCAGCGACACCAAGAATGGATTTTAGTTCATCATCGGACAAAACACCGTCTTCAGCTGCAGCTGCTTGTTGTACATCTCTCTTACCCCATGGTATTCTTGGAATAGGGATACGTGGTAAACGTGGTAATGGGATACGTGGTATAGGGATGCGTGGTATACGAATAGGTGGTATTCGAATTCGTGGAGCCCTCCATCCCCAGCCTTCTACATTCACTACCAAGACGACAGCGACCAAAACAACAGCTAATTTCATTCTGTAAAATAATACGGAAAATTAAATCTGATTAAAATGAAGGTCTGGATGTTTCTTCTCCGTTTTCAGTGAGTAGCAACACTTAGTATGATCTGATGAAATTCGTCTTTAAATCGTGTTCCGTCAAAATATCGTCTGACACCATCAATAATTGATATAGGAAGTAAAACCTCATTCCCCATCATTTCATTTCTTTAATGTCATCTTATTTAACCGTCACATTGTTATTGATATAGACTATACCATTATATTCAATTAAACATTAGATAAATATAAAATATAAAGTTTTCTAACTTACTTGTTGGTTGTACAGATTTTCTCTGATGGAATATCATCATTTTTCTCCCTGATTTATACTCAATTCTTGTCAAAAATAATTAATCTATCTTCAAAAAACCTGTCAGCTTGTTTGCGTGTCATTCGCGTCAGTTACTAGCAGTCCGAACTTCTGATCTAGCATAGGACAATAAACCGAGTCTCCGTGTGCTGTAGACTGTTCACCTCTCGAGGGATAAAAATCGAAAAAGTGATGTTGAATTCTGCTTTTCCCTCATTGCACACTGTATGATATTATTTGTGATCTGATCAATTCGACGCAGGGCGATAAGGTGCGTATTTTCGAATTTTGATGCAACCTTAAACGTCTACATTTGGTGTTCAAACCATTCCCCTTTGGTTGATCATTGATCTTCTCACTAATAGCTTACAGTGACCCCCACCCCCTCCTCCATCTACCCAACCCCCTTCATCAAATCCAAGTTCATAGAAACGTAACTGGCTATTAAGTATCGAAGTTTGACCAACTTAATAGTGACGGTGTCAGTACCGGTTTACTTCCCGTCAACCGGATGTTAGATGAATGACTTGATGGCGGTACTCACCGCCAACCGGATGTAGAATGACCGACTAGACACCTAACAAGTTGAAGTTGTGAAAGTTATAAACAAGGTATTGAAACGTATTGTGTTATTCTGATTGAGTTTAGAGACAGTGGTGTTACTATGACAACTAATAGACTGATAAGTGATTGATCTCCTTTACAGGTGATATACAGGTGAGAAACAATCCGGTAAACAAACAGTTACGAGAAATGGACAAAGTTTTATGTCCCAATTGGCCTTATAACAACCTTCTTATTGGGCTTATAACAACCTTCTTATTGGGCTTATAACGACCTTCTTATTGGTCTTATAACAACCTTCTTATTGGTCTTATATCAACCTTCTTTTTGGTCTTATAACAACCTTCTTATTGGTCTTATAACAACCTTCTTATTGGTCTTATAACAACCTTCTTATTGGGCTTATAACAACCTTCTTATTGGTCTTATAACGACCTTCTTATTTGGCTTATAACAACCTTCTTATTGGGCTTATAACAACCTTCTTATTGGGCTTATAACAACCTTCTTATTGGTCTTATAACAACCTTCTTATTGGTCTTATAACAACCTTCTTATTGGTCTTATAACAACCTTCTTATTGGGCTTATAACGACTTTCTTATTGGTCTTATAACGACCTTCTTATTGGTCTTATAACAACCTTCTTATTAGGCTTATAACAACCTTCTTATTGGTCTTATAACAACCTTCTTATTGGTCTTATAACAACCTTCTTATTGGTCTTATAACAACCTTCTTATTGGGCTTATAACGACTTTCTTATTGGTCTTATAACAACCTTCTTATTGGTCTTATAACGACCTTCTTATTGGTCTTATAACAACCTTCTTATTGGTCTTATAACGACCTTCTTATTGGTCTTATAACAACCTTCTTATTGGGCTTATAACGACTTTCTTATTGGTCTTATAACGACCTTCTTATTGGTCTTATAACGACCTTCTTATTGGGCTTATAACAACCTTCTTATTGGGCTTATAACAACCTTCTTATTGGTCTTATAACGACCTTCTTATTGGTCTTATAACGACCTTCTTATTGGTCTTATAACGACCTTCTTATTGGTCTTATAACGACCTTCTTATTGGTCTTATAACGACCTTCTTATTGGGCTTATAACGACCTTCTTATTGGGCTTATAACAACCTTCTTATTGGTCTTATAACAACCTTCTTATTGGGCTTATAACAACCTTCTTATTGGTCTTATAACGACCTTCTTATTGGTCTTATAACGACCTTCTTATTGGGCTTATAACAACCTTCTTATTGGTCTTATAACGACTTTCTTATTGGGATTATAATGACCTTCTTATTAGGCTTATAACAACCTTCTTATTGGTCTTATAACAACCTTCTTATTGGTCTTATAAAAACTTTCTTATTGGGCTTATAACAACCTTCTTATTGGTCTTATAACAACCTTCTTATTAGGCTTATAACAACCTTCTTATTGGTCTTATAACAACCTTCTTATTGGTCTTATAACAACCTTCTTATTAGGCTTATAACAACCTTCTTATTGGTCTTATATCAACCTTCTTATTGGTCTCTTATAACGACCTTCTTATTAGGCTTATAACAACCTTCTTATTGGGCTTATAACGACCTTCTTATTAGCAGAACAGTGGTATTTCTTACTATTATTTGCATGCCAACTATCTGTTGAGGGACTTTTCGCGTGAAGAATATTGAGAAAAAACGGGACCACTGTTACATAGGCGATACGATACGTAATGCGATATACGAGCTACGATACGTATTACGATACATGAGCTACGTTAAGTAGAGTTATACATGGGGTACCATACGTAATGCGATATACGAGCTACGTATTGCGATACATGGACTATGTATTGGGATCCACGATGCGAGCTACGATGCGTATTGTGATACACGATCATGGTCTACGATACGATATGCAGTGTGATACATGATCTACTATACAATACGCAGTGTGATTCATGTTCTACGATAAGATACGCAGTGTGATATATGGTCTACAATACGATACGCATTGTGATATATGTTCTACGATACGATACTCATTGTGATATATGGTCTAATATACGATACGCATTGTGATATTTGTTCTACTATAGGATACGCATTGTGATATATGGTCTAAGATACGATACGCATTGTGATACATGGTCTAGGATTCTTTTGTTAAATATCATGATCTGTGTCATGCTTGAAATGAATAAATAAATTCAAAGATAATTAGTTTATTTTTATTGTGTTAGGCAGAAAAAATTCTTTCAATCAATCTAGATATTGTACTGATCTATAATGATTATAGTTGGCCAAGAAGTACCAGGGGAGACAAAATGCAGATATAATGAAATGAAATTAATGTAATACTTTTTCTGCACCATCTGGGCTAATTTTGTCAGGACAGAGGCATTAGCTTGCACCTTTTCGATTTCCAACTGTCGAGGGATCAAACACGCCCAGCCTTCAAACCTCTTTTTATTGTCCCATCCGAACGACAAGACTCTTTTTCCATGCCAGCCCCTCTTACCATTGTATCACGAATACGGGTTTTGACACGGTCTTTGACGAATGGGGGTGTGGTTTGGACACGATGACCTTCTTACCTTCATCACTGACAGGGGGATGAAACTACAGAAAGACATAAAATCTATTCATGGTCCACGACATGTCTGTTGCTTTACTTCTATAATTCAACAGGATATACTTATAGAAATAGCTACATAATCTGCAAAACTGTTCATCTGAGCGTGACATATTACGTTCTTGTCCCTGATTTGGCACCTGAAGGGGGGTTAAACGAAAGAAAATCTTTATCGGAAATTAGACCCAACTCAATCCCCGTCTGATTATACTAGTAATAGTTACAAGATTTGGCTACAAAGGGGTTAAAAGATAAAGGTCCAAACGAAAAAGTTATTTATTTTTGTAAAACTACTCTTTTCAGACTTTTGTGAAAGGACGAACCGGGCCCACCAAAGGATCACCTTAACCCCAAGGACGCGTTAAACGTAAACATGGGTAGGTTACTGTTTGGGTGACCACTTTATAACAAGTGTGAGCGACACGTTTGGTGACTTTTTTACTACAAACTGGTGGGGGATCGCAAGTGAATGTGCGTTTTCCATCTCCGGTCTTACAATTACTGGCTTTAAAGTGAGATCTAACTTGTTGTCCTTTATATTTCTGTAAACAAACTGTTTCTGCCCATTGATGGACCTTTTCATCACAAGTTAAACCACATCGATTGATATTATCATTTCTACATCCGCACCATCCACCGCAACTGGCAATTACACCGAAATTTTTAATAACTACGTCGTTTACTCGGGCATCACACCAACATCTGAAAGTAGAACAGCTACTTAAAGTACGCTTTACGTTTCACCGAAATACAGACAAAAGTGAGAATAAAAAAACCAGTCATATTATTATATCTAGAAAGGTGTTTTCCTTCTGTCTAAGTAAAAACTCAGATGCCGCTTGTTCGTCACTGTTTCTTTGTATCAAGAAAGGGGGGGGGGGGGACTATCGAATCGGAACAAGACGTTCTCATTAGACCTTCATTCACAGCTTCCATGTTTCTGTCGGTACATTTTTCTTTCATCCACAACTTTATTTTTATTTGAGTAGTGACACACACACAGCTGAATTTGATCTCTACCAGATGGAAAGATGGGAAAGCAAATAATTAGACAATCACCCGTTAAATGATTATTCAATCATTCGAGTTAATTGAATATTGATCACATACAATTAAACTAACAATCTCGTAGGTTTTAAACCAAAGGGACAAGCCCCTAAGTGGCGACATTTGACGTGTTACATGCTTTAAATAAAAAACATCTCATGTAACTACACTATACACAGCCTCGGCTAACATTGTAGCTCTGAGTATTCTTAGAACTTAGCTTGTTGTACTCGATACTACCCTAGACCATGTCTGGTATCCAGATGGTTCATACAGAATCAATAACTTACTTTCGCCCACCTTCAACAGATTGTAACGAAATAGCCACCATGACGAGAAGGGAGGTAACTACAGTTAAATTCATCATTGTTGTTTGTAGTCTTGTCAGTTGTTTAATACCTGTAACAGAAATGTGGTGGAAGATCAGGAAGGGAAGAGAGAGGGAGGGGATGTTATTGTAGTACAGAATATTTTCTTTTCCTGTAGAAATGTTGACCGACGACGTTAAAAACATCTTGTTATATAAAATGTACTTGGAGATCAGGTCCAACTGTATCTATATTTCAGATCGCCAATACACCGAGAGCTGACTTCCGGGTTTTCTACTGTTATGGTTCGAAATGCGTCTCCAAATATATTTCATGGTTGGTTATTTGAACTTAACATCGTATTTAAGCGACGATGACGTATGTAGTCCGAATCAAACTCAAAGACAACCTCGAGACCGAAAGAAACATTGTTTATAGCACAACAAATAATTCAAATTGGTTTTCATTGGTTGTAATATTCATCAGAAAAACTCATAGAAAAATCTTAGACCCTCAATTAACCTTTATATTCAATGATTACTGTTGATAATATCAGTATCGAATCACTGCCCAAATCTAAACTCTTAACCCGGACAAAATATTATTATTCTTACCTTGAGACGTTTAAACTTGTTCTTGATATGAAAATGTGACTTTCGTCTTTTATAGGAAAATAACACATTTTTTGCATCAAAATATTTTATTTGACATCTAAGTCAATATTTTTCTCCAGATTGAAAATGAATCACACAACTGGCAGGTATCATCTCTCAAATTTAAATCTTGCAATTTGACGTCATGGGTTAATTCAACCCGGATCATACCGTGCATTAATTTTGTTTTTCTAGGAATTAATTTACATTGGTTAACATAATCTCATCAGTACAACGAATAATGAAAATTTAAATTCCACTTTACCGCCTTTCTGTACAATTTGATGCCTTGGACCAATGATCCAAAAGGTAGCACATTGCTCGGTGTAAAGAGATACTACCTCTTAGAATGAACATATAAGGTCCATATTCAGGTATTATCATTGAGTGCTTATAAAAGCCCAGGATTTAAGAAGATAACAGAAAAGAGGTTGGTCCGAGTTTGGCTCCCCAACTTTCAAATCTTTAATCATTTAACATAGTGATAGAATGTCCTGTGACCCAACTTAACTCCTATCTCAGTCTGATTGTACTAGTAGAAGTTGTAACATTTCCTTACAAATGTGTAAAAAGATTAAAATACAAAATAGTAATGTTTTTTATTTTTAGTAAAACTACATGACAAGTCGATTCACTCTACTTTTGGAGCAATATTCAGTTTAGGTAGCTGGTTATTTCTATAGAAGTTAGAACCAGTCCAGCTGAAGGACCAAACTATTAACATGGGTATTTAACTGTCTCCGAGACAACTTTATAACATGTATAAGGGACATTTTTGGTAACTTTTTTAGTACATTCTTTTGGAGGAATACATTTGAATGTGCGTTGTCCATCTCCAGTCTTGCAATTACTGGCTTTAAAGTGAGATCGAACTTGTTGGTGGTCATAATGCTTTACGCAATTTCCTTCTGCCCAATGCTGTACCTTTTCATCACAAGTTAAACCACATCGATTGATGTTATCATTTCTACATCCACACCATCCACCACAACTAGCAATTACATCGAAGTTTTTAATAACTACACCGTTGACTCGGGCATCACACCAACATCTGAAACATAAAATAGTTCGTAAATTGACAAGAAAGTATTTTCACAATGTCAAGCTATTACAAACTTCATCTTCACAATGTCAAGCTATTACAAACTTCATCTTCACATTGTCAAGCTATTACAAACTTCATCTTCACAATGTCAAGCTATTACAAACTTCATCTTCACAATGTCAAGCTATTACAAACTTCATCTTCACAATGTCAAGCTATTACAAACTTCATCTTCACAATGTCAAGCTATTACAAACTTCATCTTCACTATGTCAAGCTATTACAAACTACATCTTCACAATGTCAAGCTATTACCAACAACATCTTCACAATGCCAAGCTATTACAAACTTCATCTTCACAATGTCAAGCTATTACAAACTACATCTTCACAATGTCAAGCTATTACAAACTTCATCTTCACAATGTCAAGCTATTACAAACTTCATCTTCACAATGTCAAGCTATTACAAACTTCAGCTTCACAATGTCAAGCTATTACAAACTTCATCTTCACAATGTCAAGCTATTACCAACAACATCTTCACAATGCCAAGCTATTACAAACTTCTTCTTCACAATGTCAAGCTATTACAAACTACATCTTCACAGTGTCAAGCTAGTACAAACTACATCTTCACAATGTCAAGCTATTACAAACTTCATCTTCACAGTGCCAAGCTATTACAAACTTCATCTTCACAATGTCAAGCTATTACAAACTACATCTTCACAGTGTCACGCTATTACAAACTTCATCTTCACAATGTCAAGCTATTACAAACTTCATCTTCACAATGTCAAGTTATTACAAACTTCATCTTCACAGTGTCAAGCTATTACAAACTACATCTTCACAATGTCAAGCTATTACAAACTACATCTTCACAGTGCCAAGCTATTACAAACTTCATCTTCACAATGTCAAGCTATTACAAACTACATCTTCACAATGTCAAGCTATTACAAACTTCATCTTCACAATATCAAGCTATTACAAACTTCATCTTCACAGTGTCAAGCTATTACAAACTACATCTTCACAATGTCACGCTATTCCTCATATACCTTGACTGCAATACCCATCTTCCTTTAGAGAGTAATAATTAAACCAAGTAGTCCTACTAATCAGAAGTCTGTGAACCATATTGTTTCTGACAAGGCCTCTGATTGGCTATATTTGCTGGCGTACCAACCAACCAACCAAACCACCGCATTCCGTGATATAAGAATAGTGGCTATTGCAGTCAAGGATAAGTACGAAGTTGGTAATTCCATTACTGAATCAAAACACCATACACTATTGCCCCGTCGGATATATTACCTGCCCCTCAACAACGGGTCTGATTAACCCCTTCTACAGGAAATATCAGAACTTACCTTCGCCCACCTTCAACAGATTGTAACGAAATAGCCACCATGACGAGAAGGGAGGTAACTACAGTTAAATTCATCATTGTTGTTTGTAGTCTTGTCAGTTGTTTTATACCTGAAACAGTAATAGAATATAAACGTCGTATTGGTGGTTGTGACTCTAAAATTAGTTCATGGCAGGCCCATAAATCAAATCGGGGTAGGTAATACAACTGAAGATGGTTAATGGTTTGTTGGATAAATTATCCAATCACAAAATCACTGAATAATAATAATAATAATAATAATAATAATAATAATAATAATAATAATAATAATAATAATAATAATAATAATAATTCAGTTTGCGAAATTTAGTTATTCGACAGTTCGAGAATTTTTTTACCTGATTTAGCGTCTTATACAGAGATTCTGTTGGTAGTTAGTACAGTCAGCCTAAAAGTTCAATGTTGATAATATCAATATCGAATCACTGCCCAAATCTATCAGTTTAACATTCAACCTGAACAAAATATATCATTCTTACCTTGAGACGTTCTAATATGGTTTTGATTTGTACAAGTGATTTTCTCGCCCTTTATAGAAAAATAACACAGAAATATTGGCAAGGGTAATGAATATTTTATTTAATTTCAAGGTCGATATGTTCATGTTGTAAAATTGAAGATTAATGAATCAGGTTAACCTTGTTTTTGTGCCACTGAATAATTTGAATCCGGTGATGATTAACCCACTTTCATTTCTTCCATCTGTGTGAATACTCCGTTTCCTTATTCACCAAGGGTTAAAGGGAGAGATTCGCAATTTTCGTTGGTTGATTCAGGACTCGAATATATGTAAATAGTCTTCAGATTACTAGAACCGCACGAAAATTACATAATTCATGAAATATGCCTTAAACTAGAAATTTCACTCACTATTTGTCTATTCACTGTGTATTTTGTGTAAGAAAAGGCGAGTGGTCATTTTTACATTTAAACGCGGATAAACATAATCAAGGAGACACAATTACTAACATTTATCGAATATTAAATTATATATTTAGTGAATATCTTCATGTTCATTATTTGAGTAAATTTAGCAAAATATCAAAATGGTAATACACTGATCAATACCAATGGCTTTTCTTGGAGACATTAGAGTGGCACAAAATTGTCCATAGGAGGGGGATTGGGGGGGGGGGGGTGCTACTTTCCACTATGTAAAATTATGTTTTTGTTATTTAGAATCTGTATTTGGTTATGCTCAATGATACTCTGAAAGGTTTCGGATCTATTATATTTGATATATGCGATTCCGGTTGTTTTTTGGTGAGATACGTTTCAAAATGACCCGAAAAGTGCTAAAAATTCGGGGCTAGATGGGGTTAATAACAAATGTACGCTGCAATAATTTATTCTACATTAAAACTGAACAAATTATAATTTTCATTTTTCTTCATTGGATTTATTCATCTTGGTTCACTGGAATATAAACAAAACAAAATTCAATTTTCATGCTACAGTAAGAATATTCCTGTTTTTTTCAATCGTCATTACTCCCTCGGGTTGAAAATCAATCGGGATGATGTTTATAGAGTCGCATGGAGAAAGCTTACATGTATGCATCTAATTCCGAATCCCGAAGTCAATACCCCAATCACAAAAAGAAAGCCAAGGTATATACGATAAGCGATAATCTCGATTAATCTCACCGATATGTGAAACAACGTGATGTTTAATCAAGGGAGTTAATAAGTGTCATGGTCGCGTTATGAAGGTGGTCGCTTATGAGTCGTTAATTACATTGAAAACTCGTAGGGGGATTTTGTTTGTGGTCGCATATTGAAGGTGATTGCTTAATAAAGGTGGTCGCATGAGCAGGATATACTGTATATATAATTCTGAATCTATTACAGGTTTAAATCTACAAGTACACGAAATGTATTTAGTCGACAAGAAATAAGTTTAAAGGTCATTGTGAATTATAGTGAATGAACACAAAGTATCGCCTAAAGAAAACTTTTTAGAATCTGTTTTAAGAATAAATTATACCTTACCTTTGTTGACCAACTCGTACTCTAATACTTTTACCACCCCATCATCTGTAAAAATAATATCATTGTGTATAATCTGAAGAGAACACCATAAAAACTACATACAGTTCTTACATGGAAATAACACACACGAACGTAGATCACAACTATTTTGAATCTCTTCTTAAACTGCATAAGTTGAATTTGAATCAACAAAGCCTTCAGATCACATGTGCGAGCGTGTTATTTCCATGTAAGATGGTTTCGTACGACCACAAACATGACCTTATATAAATTTATTTATTCGATACAAATTTTAATAATGGTAAAACTTTTAACATGTGTCATGGTCGTTTTTGACCACTTGACCATTCTGACCTCCAGATCTCTTGATCTTTTTAACTTCTAGATCTTTTGATCTTTTTGACCTCTAGATCTTTTTGACCTCTAGATCTGTTGACCTCTAAGTCTGATGGAAAAATGACCATTGACTGGTACTTGCCGTTCAAATCATATGCTGCTTTGAACTCGTCCACATCAACACCAAATACTGATTTTATCTCATCGTCAGTAAAAACATCATCTTCAGCAGCAGCATTATAGGCAGCATCAAAATCAGCACCTTTCACATCTCTCTTACCCCATAACCAACCTCTTCTTACACGAACATGAACATGTGTTGAGTGGGCTTCTAGACCCATCATCATTACAGCAACAACGAGTAACATCAGAGTAATTTTCATTCTACAATTTAAAAATATAAACAGAACATGAAAATGCATTTCATTAATGTATTTTTTCCATTTGGTAGACTTACAAAGAAAGAAATGACTATATTTTACAAGGATAACAACTTAGGTTCACAGTCAAGGATCCTTTCTACCAGCTGGTCCTTGGTCAAACCTCTCTGCATTGATCTTTCCTGGATTAACCGTACCCATTTACCTCTGGGTCGACTGGAATTATGAGTGAAGACTTCAAGGTCGTCGGACTATCACACGCCGATCGAGAATTGAACCCACAGCCACCATTCGCTCGACGTAACCAAACAAATGACGTCATGTAAAGAACCAAAACTCAACTGGCTGTGCTACAGTAACTTGCTAATTCTCTATTAAGGTCTCTATATATACAAATTCAAAAGGTCTACTTACTTGCTAGATTCAGATTCTTTTTTAGAAATTCAAATTTTAGAGTCGTTTTAAAGTTGACGAATCGTTTTAGACAAACAAATTCAGTCTGAAATATCTTCGTTTTTCTCCGCAATTTATAATCCATTCTTGTTAAAATGTATTTAGGTCTTAACAAATGTCAACAGGCAACTCTTTACCTCAGATGTCACCAAAACAACAGAAGCTTTTATTTTATTTTCAAAGCTCTGGTGATAGATCCTGTAAAGTTAGGGAAATGTTTTTGGACTGTTAGATCCTAGACAGATTGAAAATAAGGAAATACTGGTGTCAATTCTTTACAAATCATTTTCTATCAGAATAAATGTTCCTTTTCGGTTAATACCTCATGTTTGTTTCTATATATTTAATCTACCTGCCACGTAACTCATTATTCTTAAAGAGATTGTAAAGAGGTTTTCTAAATTTGTATGTGTATCAGGGACACTGATAGCATCAATTTACACCATTCCAATTTTCAATCAGACGTCCGTG